>NC_044390.1:4745587-4921108 GCF_006542625.1 Nomascus leucogenys | reverse complement strand
ACAAGGTCAGGAGATCGAGACCACGGTGAAACCCCGTCTCTACTAAAAATACAAAAAAATTAGCCGGGCGTGGTGGCGGGCGCCTGTAGTCCCAGCTACTCGGAGAGGCTGAGGCAGGAGAATGGTGTGAACCCGGGAGGCGGAGCTTGCAGTGAGCCGAGATCGCGCCACTGCACTCCAGCCTGGGTGACAGAGCGAGACTCCGTCTCAAAAAAAAAAAAAAAAAAAAAAAAAAAAACTAAACTAAAAATAAAAGATGAAATAAAATAATTGATTTTAGTGTGGAGTCCCAGCTACCTGGGAGACTGAGATGGGAGGATCACTTGAGCTTACTTGAGCCCAGGAGTCTGAGGCTGCAGTGAGCCATAACTGTGTCACTGCATTCCAGCCTGGGAAAGAGAGAGACCCTGCCTTAAAAAAAAAAAAACCAAAAAAAAAAACACAAAAACAAAACTGTTCTAAGAAGAGAGGAAGAAACTTGTCTAAGTCAGTGGTTCTCAGCTTCCGATTGTCCTAATTTGGGGGTGGGTACCCCTGGCATCCCATGGGTAGAGGCCAGGGATACTGCTCAATGCCCTATAATGCACAGGGCAGCCCCCATGACAAAGAATCACCTGCCCCAGGATGTTAATAATGCCACTGTGTGGAAACAGTGGTTCCAGTCTTACCCACCTGTGATTCCCATCATAGGTCCTTCCTTCTGGTTTTCTTTTTTTTTAAATTTTTTTTTTTAGAGACGGAGTCTCGCTCTGTCTCCCAGGCTGGAGTGCAGTGGTGCGATCTTAGCTCACTGCAAGCTCCGCCTCCTGGGTTCACGCCATTCTCCTGCCTCAGCCTCCCGAGTAGCTGGGACTACAGGCTCCCGCCACCAGGCCCGGCTGATTTTTGTATTTTTAGTAGAGACGGGGTTTCACCATGTTAGCCAGGATGGTCTCAATCTCCTGACCTCGTGATCCGCCTGCCTCGGCCTCCCAAAGTGCTGGGATTACAGGCGTGAGCCACTGCGCCTGGCCCCTTCCTTCTGGTTTTCTAATACCCCCACCATTGTCTCCTCCTCCAAGCCTTTCCCATCCCCCTTCCTCTACCATGCCCCACTCACCCCATCTTATCTCTGACCCCTGCCTCACCAGTGAGGACCAACACCAGGCCCAGGGCAAAAAAGTCTGGATACTTGGCCAGGACTTGAGGCACGTGCAGAGAAGTGCCCTGCAGGGCATGGGAGATGTGGTTCCCGATCAGGCTGTCAAATATAAAGCTCCAGGCCTTGGCCACGCTGGCGGCACCTGCAGCGGCAGAAGGAGGAACGTGCATTTATGAACATACGCTGAACCCTGACCACATGCCATGCGCGATCTCGGCTCACTGCAACCTCCACCTCCCGGGTTCAAGTGATTCTCCTGCCTCAGCCTCCCACGTAGCTGGGATTACAGGCGCTTGCCATCATGCCTGACTAATTTTTGTATTTTTAGTAGAGATGGGGTTTCATCGTATTGGCCAGTCTGGTTTCGAACTCCTGGCCTCAAGTAATCCACCCACCTCGGCCTCCCAAAGTGTTGGGATTACAGATGTGAGCCACCGCGCCCGGCCGGGGATAAATCATTTTTAAAAGAAAAAGGGAAAAGAAAAATACCTAATCTCAAAAAATGTCTTTTGATGGGATGGGGAGGAGAAGTAGAAAAGAAAAAGAAGAATAAAATAGGCCAGGCTTGGTGGCTCTTCTTCTTGTTATTCAATCACGGAAGGGAAGCAGAATGAGGCTGCGTAAAGGGCATCTGGGCCTTTTCCTGCCACCATTACCCACCCTCCCTCCCACAAGGTGGATAACAAAGTGAGTCTGAAGGCCACCGTGGCTCCCCCAGCTCCCCCCTCCCTATGTAGGTCCTAATTCCTTTGTTTTTCCCACACCTCCCCCCGTGCCCCATCATCTCACCAATGAGGTAGGAGAGTAAGAGGATCCAGCCGGTGATGAAAGCCACCAGTTCACCCACTGTGACGTAAGTGTAGAGAGAGGCGGAACCGAAGCACAACACCCGGGCCCCAAACTCTGCATAGCAGAGTCCAGACAACATAGAAGTCAGGGCCGCCACCAAGAAGCAGATAACGATGGCCGGTCCAGCTTTCTCTCTGGCCACTTCTCCGGCCAGGACATACACGCCCGCTCCCAGGGTGCTGCCCACACCCAAGGCCACCAGATCCAGGGTCTTCAGACAACAAGACAAGCGATGCTCAGAGCCCCCCTGGCCCAGCTGCAGGGACCACCTGCGCATCAGCTTCCGACCAAACTGGCGAATATTCTGCGAGACCATCTTAGGTGGAGCTGAGGAGGGTGCTAAGATCTGCAGAGAACACAAGACAGAAGGCCACTAAGACAGAAAGCCACGAAGAGTCTCTGTACCGCCTTGGCCCTGGGAGTCAGGTTAGGACCAGCTCCTCTGAACAGGGCAGTTCTGGGAAAAGCAGGTAGTGAAAGAACCTTCTGGGCAATCTTCCATCTCTGAGCCTTGGAGCCTTCAAATGTAAACGGGAACTTTAATACTTTTCAAAGTTACATGGCCGGGCGGGGTGGCTCACGCCTGTAAATCCCAGCACTTTGGGAGCCCGAGGTGGGAGGATTGCTTGAGCCAAGAAGTTCGACACCAGCCTAGGCAACATAGCAAGACCCCCATCTCAAGGAAAAAAAAAATAAGTTACTGGAAGGGTTTCTTATTTAAAGAGATGAAAGCAAAAGCTTCCCGTTTGGTGCCACCACATAGGACACAGGAGCTGTGTAATTGATATAATTGGAGTTAATTGGCTGGGCACCGTGGCTCACGCCTGTAATCCCAGCACTTTGGGAGGCCAAGGCCGGTGGATCACTTGAGGTCAGGAGTTTGAGACCAGCCTGGCCGACATGGTGAAACCCCACCTCTACTAAACATACAAAAATTAGCCGGGTGTGGTGGTGGGTGCCTGTAATCTCAGCTACTCGGGATGCTGAGGCAGGAGAATCGCTTGAACCCGGGAGACAAAGGTTGCAGTGAGCTGAGATCATGCCATTGTACTCCATCCTGGGCAATAAGAGTAAAACTCTGTCTCGAATAATAATAATAATAATAATTTGAGTTAATAATGTAATTTGAGTAGTTAGACTATTTTTTTTTTTGAGACAGGATCTTGCTTTGTTGCCCAAGCTGGAGTGCAGTGGCTTGATCACAGCTCACTGCAGCCTCAACCTCCCATGCGCAAGCGATATCCCTGCTTTAGCCTCCCGAGCAAGTGGGACTACAGGTGTGTGTCACCATGCTCGGCTCATTTTTTATAATTTTTTGTAGAGACGGGGTCTCACTATGTTGCCCAGGCTAGTCTCTAACTTGTGGCCTCAATCAAGGCTCCCCCCTCAGCCTCCCAAATTGCTGGGATTGCAGGCGGGAGCCACCGCACCCAGCCAAAAAAATTTTTTTAATTAGCTGAGGGTTGTAGTGCATGCCTGTAGTCCTAACTACTGAGGAGGCTGAGGTGGTAGGATCGCTTAAGCCCTAGAGGTGGAGGCTGCAGTGAACTCTGATCACACCAGTATACTCTAGCCTGGGCAACAGAGCTAGTCTCTGTCTCAATAAGAAAAGAGAAAAAAGGGGCTGGGCGCAGTGGCTCATGCCTGTAATCCCAGAACTTTGGGAGGTGGAGGTGGGCCGATCATGAGGTCACGAGATGGAAACCAGTCTGACCAACATGATAAAACCCCGTCTCTACTAAAAATGCAAAAATTAGCTGGGCGTGGTGGCGCACGGCTATAATTCCAGCTACTCAGGAGGCTGAGACAGGAGAATTGCTTGAACCCAAGAGGCGAAGGTTGTGGTGAGCCGAGACCACGCCACTGCACTACAGCCTGGGCGACAGAGTGAAATGGATTCTGTCTCAAAAAAGAAGACAAAAGAAAAAAAGAAAGAAAGAAAAGAAAACAGAGAAGAGAGGAGAGGAGACGAGGGAAGGGGAGGGGAGAGGAGAGAGAGAGAGAGAAGAAAGAAAGCAAGAGAGAGAGAGAAGAAAGAAAGAAAGAGAGAGAGAAAGAGAGAAAGGAAGGAAGGGGAGAAAGAAAAAGAAAGGAAGGAAGGAGAGAAAGCAAAGAGAAAGAAAGGAAGGAAGGAGAGAGAGAAAAGGAGAGAAAGAAAAAGGAAGAAAAAAAGGAAGGGAGGAAGGAAGGAAGAGAAAGAAAGGAAGGAAGGAGCGAAAGGAAGAAAGGAGAGAAAGAAAGGCCGGGCGCGGTGGCTCACGCCTGTAATCCCAGCACTTTGGGAGGCCGAGGTGGGCGGATCACGAGGTCAAGAGATCAAGACCATCCTGGCTAAAATGGTGAAACCCCGTCTCTACTAAAAATACAAAAAATTAGCCGGGCGTGGTGGCGGGCACCTGTAGTCCCAGCTACTCGGGAGGCTGAGGCGGGAGAATGGCGTGAACCCAGGAGGCGGAGCTTGCAGTGAGCCAAGATTGCGCCACTGCACTCCAGCCTGGGCCACAGAGCGAGACTCCGTCTCAAAAAAAAAAAAAGAAAAGAAAGAAAGAAAAGAAAGAGAAAGAAAGAAAGAAAAGAAAAGAGGCCAGGTGCAGTGGCTCACGCCTGTAATCCCAGCACTTTGGGAGGCCGAGGTGGGTGGATCACCTGGAGCCAGGAGTTTGAGACCAGCCTGGCCATCATGATGAAACTCCGTCTCTACTAAAAATACAAAAATGAGCCGAGCGTGGTGGTGGGCGCCTGCAATCCCAGGTACTTGGGAGGCTGAGACAGGAGAAGCTTGAACCTGGGAGGCGGAGGTTGCACTGAGCTGAGAGATCGTGCCACTACACTCCAGCCTGGGCGACAGAGCGAGACTCCATCTCAAAAAAAAAAACTAAAGAAAAGAAAAGAAAGAAAGAGGAAGGAAGGACAGAAAGAAAAAAGGAAGGAAGGAGAAAAGACAGGGAGGGAGGGAGAGAGAGAGAGAGAGAAAGAGAGAAAAGAAAGAAAGAAAGAAAGAAAGAAAGAAAGAAAGAAAGAAAGAGAAAAAGAAAAGAAAGAAAGAAAGAGAAAGAAAGAAAAGGAAGGAAGGAAGGAAAAGAAAAAAGAAAGAAAGAGGGAAAGGAAAGGAAAAAAAGCAAGTCACAAAAAGACACATCCTGTATGATTCTACTTGCATGAGGACTCTGGAGTAGTGGAACTCATAGAGACACAAAGCTGGCTACCAAGGGCTGGCAGAGAGGGATGGAACAGAGAGTTGTTTAATGGACATAGTTTCCAGTTTTGCAACATGAAAAAGTTCTGGATTTTGCTGCAAACTTAAAACTGCTCTGAAAACAATAGTCGCAGACTGGGTGCAGTGACTCATGCCAGTAATCCCAGCACTGTGGGAGGCTGAGGTGGGTGGATCGCTTGAGATCAGGAGTTTGATACCAGCCTGAGCAACATGGTGAGACCCTGTCTCTACAAAAAAAAGTCTTTAAAATTAGCCGGGCCTGGTGGTGCATGCCTGTAGTTCCAGCGACTGGGGAGGCTGAGGCAAGAGGATTTCTTAAACCAAGGGGGTGGAGGCTGCACTGGGTAGTGATAGCACCACTGCACTCCAGCATAGGCAGTAGGGCAAGGCCTTCTCTCAAAAAATTAATAAACAAAGAAAATATAAAGTCAAAATGGCTAAGCCAGGCACAGTGAGGACCCTGTACTCCCAGCTACTCAGGAGCCTGAGTTGGGAGGATGGATAGGGTCCAGGAGTTTGTGGTCAGCTTAGCCAAGACCTTCTCTCAAAAATAAAAATAAAAATAAACAAATAAAAATAAAATAATAAAATAAAAAATAAAGAAAAAATGGATAAGGTGGTAATTTTTTCTTTTTCTTTTTCTTTTTTAGACGGAGACTGCCCAGGCCGGAGTGCAGTAGCACAATCTCGGGTCACTGCAACCTCCGCTTCCCGGGTTCAAGCCATTCTCCTGCCTCAGCCTCCCGAGTAGCTGGGACTACAGGCACCCGCCACCACACCCGGCTACTTTTTTGTATTTTTAGTAGAGACGGGGTTTCACCATGTTAGCCAGGATGGTCTCGATCTCCTGACCTGGTAATCCGCCCGCCTCAGCCTCCCAAAGTGCTGGGATTACAGGCGTGAGCCACCGCGCCCAGCCTTCAATACCCTGCTTTCAATCTGTGGAGGTATATACCCAGAAGTGGCATTGCTGTGTCATGTTCTAAGATTTTTTTAAGCGTTTGAATCCATTGATCATTAAGGACCCTATGAAGTACGGGTTGATCCCATAACACAGGATCCCACTCTCTCTTAGTCTTACCCACATCAGCTTTCCACAGTCTACCCAGACACTCAAGTGTCAGGGACCCCCAATCCAAGCTAGTCACAAACTGGAAAAGGGGAAGCTAAAGATTGCTGATATTTGTAAATTCACACAAGAAAAACATTTAACAGGCCAGGAGTGGCAGCTCGTGCCTATAACCCCAGCACTTTGGGAAGCCAAGGCGGGCGGATCAGTTGAAGTCAGAAGTTGGAGGCCAGCATAGCCAACATGGTGAAATCCTATCTCTAGTTAAAAAAAAAAAAAAAAAAATTAGCCAGGCGTGGTCACAGGCACCTGTAATCACAGCTGTTCTGGAGGCTAAGGCAGGAGAATTGCTTGAACCTGGGAGGCGGAGGTTGCAATGAGCCAAGATTTCACCATTGCACTCCAGCCTGGGCGGCAGAGCGAGACTCCATCTCAAAGAAAAAAAAGAAAAAGCATTTAATAAGCATCCTATGCACATGCAGCCCTGTGCATAAGGACCTAAGAAGATAAAGGTGAGTGAAACTTGGTCCCCTCCTACAAGGAGCTCTGTTTGCCAAGAGAGCTGAGCATACAGGCAGAGAGGCGCAACACAGGTAAGAAGCACTACTGTTCATAGAAGGCAAAACATGGGAAGGGGAAGGAGAACCTGATTCCCAAATAGAAAAAGAACCCAGGGCCGGGTTCGGTGGCTTACACCTGTAATCCCAGCACTTTGGAAGGCTGAGGCAGGTGGATCACGAGGTTAGGAGTTCAAGACCAGCCTGACCAAAATAATGAAACACTGTCTCCACTAAAAATACAAAAATTAGCTAGGTGTGGTGGCGCACACCTGTAATCCCAGTTACTCAGGAGGCCGAGGCAGGAGAATCACCTGAACCTGGGAGGTGGAGGTTGCAGTGAGCCAAGATCGCGCCACTGCACTCCAACCTAGGTGACAGAGCAAGACTCTGTCTCAAAAAAAAAAAAAAAAAAAAAAGAAAGAAAAAAGAACCCCGCAATCAACCTTCCAGGAGTTGTAGGTATGTAGTCTCCAGGTGGCACCTCCCACCATGCCTGGCTAATTTTTGTATTTTTAGTGGAGACAGGATTTCACCATGTTGGCCAGGCTGGTCTTGAACTCCTGCCCTCAAGTGATCCACCAGCCTTGGACTCCCAAAGTGCTATGACTACAGGCATGAGCCATAGTTCCTGGCCAATAAAATAGATAAATTTCGTGTAATGTTTAGTTAATTTATAGAAATAATCTCTATATTTTTGCTCTTGTTTTTACTTTGGGATTCAGTTGTCTCATCTGGAGAATCAAAAAGTTTGTTGTCATTTTTAGCTTGTTTACTATCTTGGGTTTTTTGAACATGTTCATGCACATGTTTAAGATCTTTTTTTATTATTATTATTATTATTTTTTTGAGACAGAGTCTCGCTCTGTGGCCCAGGCTGGAGTGCAGTGGTGCAATCTCGGCTCACTGCAAGCTCCGCCTCCCAGGTTCACACCATTCTCCCGCCTCAGCCTCCCAAGTAGCTGGGACTACAGCCGCCCGCCACCACGCCTGGCTAATTTTTTGTATTTTTAGTAGAGACGGGGTTTCACCATTTTAGCCAGGATCGTCTCGATCTCCTGACCTCGTGATCCGCCCGCCTTGGCCTCCCAAAGTGCTGGGATCACAGGCGTGAGCCACCGCGCCCGGCCCTTAAGATCTTTTAAATTGGGATTTATCCATTCTAATTTTTTTTTTTTTTTTTTCTGAACAAGTTCTCCATTCCTGTCTGAGGTCACTTAGGAATAGAGAAAACAATTAGCCATGTATCATAGCAATGCAAGGATGGCTCAACATAGGCAAATTAATAAATCTGATATATCACATCAAAAAAATGAAGGACAGGCTGGGTGTGGTGGCTCACACCTGTAATCTCAGAACTTTGGGAGGCCAAGACAGGAGGATCACTTGAGCCTAGGAGTTCAAGACCAGCGTGGGCAACACAGCAAGACCCTTAGTCTAATAAAATAAAAACAACAAAAACAAAAAGAAGAATGAAGGACAAAAACCATGTTTTCAGCTCAAAAGACCCAGAAAAACCATTGATAAATTTCAAGGCCGGATGCAGTGGCTCACACCTGTAAGCCCAGCACTTTGGGAGGCCGAGGTGGGTGGATCACGAGGTCAGGAGTTCAAGACCAGCCTGGCCAAGATGGTGAAACCCCGTCTCTACTAAAAATACAAAAATTAGCCGGGCATGGTGGCAGGTGCCTGCAATTCCAGCTACTCGGGAAGCTGAGGCAGATAATTGCTTGAACCTGGGAGGCAGAGGTTGCAGTGAGCTGTTATCACATCACTGCACTGTAGACTGGGCGACAGAGCCAGACTCTGTCAAAAAAAAAAAAAAAAAAAAAGCCCAGGCGTGGTGGCTCACGCCTGTAATCCCAGTACTTTGGGAGGCCAAGGCAGGCGGATCACCTGAGGTTGGGAGTTCGAGACCACCCTGACCAAAATGGAGAAATCCCGTCTCTACTAAAAATACAAAATTAGCAGGGTGTGGTGGCACATGCCTGTAATCCCAGCTACTCGGCAGGCTGAGGCAGGAGAATTGCTTGAACCCGGGAGGCAGAGGTTGTGGTGAGCCGAGATTATGCCATTGCATACCAGCCTGGGCAACAAGAGCGAAACTCCATCTAAAAAAAAAATAAGTTGAAAAATCCTTTGTGATAAAAACTGGGCATTGAAGGAACATACCTCAACATAATCAAGACCGTATATGACAAACTCACAGCTAACCTCATACTGAATTGTGAAAAGCTGAAAAATCTTTCCTTTAAGACCTGAAAGATAACAATGCTTACTTTTGGCAGGGCACAGTGGCTCACACCTATACTCCCAACACTTTGGGAGGCCAAGGCAGGAGGATCACTTGAGCCCAAGAGTTCAAGACCAGCCTAGGCAACATGACAAAATCTCATCTGTACAAAAAATACAAAAATTAGGCTGGGAGCAGTGGCTCATGCCTGTAATCCCAGCACTTTGGGAGGCTGAGGTGGGTGGCTCACCTGAGGTCAGGAGTTTGAGACTAGTCTGGCCAACATGGTAAAACCCCATCTCTACTAAACATATAAAAATCAGCCGGGTGGGCCAGGCGCGGTGGCTCACGCCTGTAATCCCAACACTTCGGGAGGCCTAGGCAGGCAGATCACGAGGTCCAGAGTTTGAGACAAGCCTGGCCAACATAGTGAAACCCTGTCTCTACTAAAAATACAAAAATTAGCCTGGCATGGTGGCACGCGCCTGTAGTCCCAGCTACTCGAGAAGCTAAGGCAGGAGAATCACATGAACCTGGGAGGCGGAGGTTGCAGTGAGCCGAGATAGTGCCACTGCACTCCAGCCTGGGCGACAGAGTGAAACTCCGCCTCACAACAAATACAAAAGTAGCCAGATGTGGTGGTGCCAGTCCCAGCTACTCAGTAAGCTGAGGCAGGAGGTTCACCTGGGCCTTAGGAGGTCGAGGCTGCAACGAGCCATGATTGTACCACTGCACTCCAGCCTGGGCAACAGGGCCAGACCTTGTGAAAAAAAATGCTTACTTTCTGGCCGGGCACGGTGGCTCACGCCTGTAATCCCAGCACTTTGGGAGGCCGAGACGGGTGGATCACCTGAGGTTGGGAGTTTGAGACCAGCCTGACTAACATGGAGAAACCCTGTCTCTACTAAAAATACAAAAATTAGCATGGTGGCGCATGCCTGTAATCCCAGCTACTCGGGAGACTGAGGCAGGAGAATTGCTTGAACCTGGGAGGCTGAGGTTGTGGTGAGCCAAGATTGTGCCATTGCACTCCAGCCTGGGCAACAAGAGCAAAACTCTGTCTCAAAAAAAAAAAAGCTTACTTTCACCACTCCTATACGACTTGGTAGTGGCAGTCCTAGCCAGAGAGCAACCTGCCATGAGAAAGAAAGAAAAGGCATCCAACGTGGAAAAGAGAAAGTCAAATTTTCCTTCTTTGCAGATGATTGCTGGGACTTTTATATATAGGAAAACCTAAAGACCACCAAAAAACTCTTAGATTGATAAATGAATTCAGTAAAGCAGGAGAATACAAAAATCAATGTAGGCCGGGTGTGGTGGTTCACACCTGTAATCCCAGCACTTTGGGAAGCCAAGGCTGGTGGATCACGAGGTCAAGAGATCGAGACCATGCTGGCCAACATGGTGAAACCCCGTCTCTACTAAAAATACAAAAATTAGCTGGGTTTGGTGACGTGCGCCTGTAGTCCCGGCTACTTGGGAGGCTGAGTCAGGAGAATCGCTTGAACCTGGGAGGCACAGTTTGCAGTGAGCTGAGATCATGCTACTGCACTCCAGCCTGGGTGACAGAGCGAGATTCTGTCTCAAAAACAAAACAAAACAAAAAACAAAAACAAAAATCGGGCCAGGTACGGTGGTTCATGCCTGTAATCCCAGCACTTTGGGAGGCCGAGGCGGGTGGATCACCTGAGGTCAGGAGTTTGAGACCAGCGTGACCAACAAGGTGAAACCCCGTCTCTACTAAAAATACAAAAAATTAGCCGGGCGTGGTAGTGGGCACCTGTAATCCCAGCTACTCAGGAGGCTGGGGCAAGAGAATTGCTTGAACCCGGGAGGCAGAGGTTGCAGTAAGCGGAGATCATGCCATTATACTCCAGCCTGGGGCAACAAGAATGTGACTCCATCTAAAAAAAAAAAATTTATATCTATATATAAATTAGTAGCAGTTCTATACACCAATAACAAGCTAGCTGAGAAATCAACAAGTCAATCCCGTCTCCCATGCCTACAAAAAATAAAATACCTAGAAATCAAATTTAACCAAGGAGGAAAAAGACTTCTACAAGAAAAACTAGAAAACCCTGGTGAAGAAAGGCCGGGCGTGGTGGCTCATGCCTGTAATCCCAGCACTTTGGGAGGCCGAGGCAGGTGGATCACGAGGTCAGGAGATGAGACCATCCTGGCTAACACAGTGAAACCCCATCTCTACGAAAAATACAAAAAATTAGCCGGGCGTGGTGGCGGGCGCCTGTAGTCCCAGCTACTTGGGAGGCTGAGGCAGGAGAATGGCGTGAACCCGGGAGGCGGAGCTTGCAGTGAGCCGAGATCGTGCCACTGCACTCCAGCCTGGGCGACAGAGCGAGACTCTGTCTCAAAAAAAAAAAAAAAAGAAAAGAAAAGAAAAGAAAACCCTGGTGAAATAACTTTAAAAGGACACAAACAAATGAAAGGATAATTTCATGCTCATGGATTAGAAGAATTAATAATACCATTAAAATGACCGTAGGGCCCAAAGTAATCTACAGATTCAATGTATTTCCTATCAAAGTACCAAGATTATTTTTCACAAAATAGAAAAAACAACCTTGCCAGGCGTGGTGACTCACGCCTGTAATCCCAGCACTTTGGGAGGCCAAGGCAGGCAGATCACGAGCTCAGGAGATCAAGACCATCCTGGCTGACATGGTGAAACTGCGTCTCTACTAAAATACAAAAAATTAGCTGGGCATGGTGGCGCGCGCCTGTAATCCCAGCTGCTCAGGAGGTTGAGGCAAGGGTATCGCTTGAACCTGGGAGGCGGACGTTGCAGTGAGCCGAGATTGCGCCACTGCACTCCAGCCTGGCGACAAAGCAAGACTCCATCTAAAAAAAAAAAGGTCAGGCACAGTGGCTCACGCCTGTAATCCCAGCACTTTGGGAGGCCGAGGCAGGCGGATCATGAGCTCAGGAGATCGAGGCCAGCCTGACCAGCATGAAGAAACTCCGTCTCTACTAAAAATACAAAATTAGCCAGGCGTGGTGGCAAGTGCCTGTAATCGCAGCTACTCAGGAGGCTGAGGTAGGAGACTCGTTTGAATCCAGGAGGCAGAGGTCACAATGAGCCGAGATCATGCCACTGCACTCCAGCCTGGGTGACAGAGCGAGACTCTGTCAAAAAAAAAAAAAAAGAAAGAAAAAGAGAGAGAGAGAAAGAAAGAAAGAGAGAAAGCAAGCAAGCAAGAAAAGAAAGACCTTACAATTCATTTGGAAACAAAAAGAGCTCAAATAGCAAAAGGAATCCTGAGCAAAAAGAATAAAGCTGGAGACATCATGTTACCTGACTTCAAAACATGTCAGAAGGTTCTGGTAACCAAAACAACATGGTATTGGCATAAAAACAGACATACGGCTGGGTATGGTGGCTCACACCTGTAATCCCAGCACTTTGGGAGGCCAAGAGGGGCAGATCCCTTGAGCTCAGGAGTTCAAGACCAGCCTGGGCAACATGGTGAAACCCCATCTCTACAAAAAATACAAAAATTAGCTGGGCATGGTGGCAGGAGCCTATAATCCGAGCTACCCAGGAGGCTGAGGCAGGAGAAGTGCTTGAACCTGAAGACCGAGGCTGCTGTGAACCAAGACCACACCACTGTACTCTAGCCTGGGTGACAGAGTGAGACTCCGTCTCAAAAACAAACAAACAAAAAAAATGAAACCAGAAACAAAAAAAACCCCCAAACATATAGAGCAATGGTACAGTATAGAAGATCCAGAAATAAATCCATGTGTGTACCGGCTGGCCGCCGTGGCTCACTCCTGTAATCCCAGCACTTTGAAAGGCAGAAGTGGGCGGATCACCTGAGATCAGGGGTTCCAGACCAGCCTGACCAACGTGGCAAAACCCCGTCTCTACTAAAAATCCAAAAATTGGCTGGGCGTAATCCCAGCACTTTGGGAGGCCGAGGCGGGCAGATGACCTGAAGTCAGGAGTTCGAGACCAGCCTGGCCAACATGGTGAAACCCTGTCTCTACTAAAAATACAAAAATTAGCTGGACGTGGTGGCACGCACCTATAGTCCCAGGTACTTGGGAGGCTGAGGAAGGAGAATTGCTTGAACCCGGGAGGCAGAGATTGTGGTGGGCTGACATCATGCCATTGCACTCCAGCCTGGGCAACAGAGCAAGACTCCATCTCAAAAAATAGAAATAAAAATAAGCCAGGGGTGGTGCCCACACCTGTAATCCCAGCTACTTGGGAGGCTGAGTGAGGAGAATCACTTGAACCTGGGAGGCAGAGGTTGTAGTGAGCCAAGATCAGGCCACTTCGCTCCAGCCTGGGTGACAAGAGCAAAACTCTGTCTTGAAAAAAAAAAAAAAAATTAGGTGGGTGTGGTGGCGCATGCCTGTAATCCCAGCTACTCAGGAGGCTGAGCCAGGAGAATTGCTTGAAACTGGGTGGCAGAGGTTGCAGTGAGCCGAGATCACACCACTGCACTCCAGCCTGGGCGACAGAGCAAGACTCTGTTTTGAAAAAAGAAAAAAGAAGAAAAAAAAAGAAATGATCCATGTGTGAGGGGTTGGATATCCTAGATGCCATGATATGATGGTCATTACCTACTCCATGCATGTATCAAAATATCACATGTGCCCCGTTAATATGTACAATTGTTATGTATCAATTAAGAAAAAAAGTTCCCTTCATTGGCTGTTTTAATTTTATACCACCCTAAGTGAAATATTGCCGCTTAGAAAGCTTAGCTGCAGAGTTTAGATTATAGTGAAAAGCCACACCTGAAGCAGAAGCTCTGCCAGGGGGAGGCTGCAGGGCTGATGTGGAGTCCCAGCTTGTCCAACCAGCGGCCCACGGGCTACCTGCAGCTCAGGTATGGCTTTGAATGTGGTCTCACACAAATTCAGAAACTTTCTTAAAACATTACGAGTTTGTTTGCGATTCTGGGTTTTTTTCAGCCCGTCAGCTATCGTTAGTGTATTTTATGTGTACCCGAAGACAATTCTTCTTCTTCCAATGTGGCCCAGGGAAGCCCAAAGATTGGACACCACTGATTGTAGACAAATAAGGAGGCCACCTTCAGACAGAGCACTGTACACTGTTTTGTTTTTGTTTTTCTTTGAGATGGAGTCTCGCTCTGTCTCCCAGGCTGGAGTGCAGTGGGACCATCTCAGCTCAATGAAACCTCTGCCTCCCAGGTTCAAACGATTATCCTGCCTCAGCCTCCAAGTAGCTAGGACTAATTTTTGTATTTTTAGTAGAGACAAGGTTTCACCATGTTGGCCAGGCTGGTCTCAAACTCCTGACCTCAGGTGATCCACCTGCCTCGGCCTCCAAAAGTACTGGGATTACAGGCACGAGCCACCGAGCCCAGCCACAAAGTGACCTTCTAAAAAAAAAAAAACAAGAAAATCCTTTTTGCAAGACAAAAAGTGCTCTCGTGATAATTTTTTTTTTTTTTTTTTTTTTTTTTGAGACGGAGTCTTGCCCTGTCACCCAGGCTGGAGTGCAGTGGTGCAATCTCGGCTCACTGCAAGCTCCGCCTCCTGGGTTCACGCCATTCTCCTGCCTCAGCCTCTCCGAGTAGCTGGGACTACAGGCGCCCGCCACCACGCCCGGCTAATTTTTTTGTATTTTTAGTAGAGACGGGGTTTCACCGTGGTCTCGATCTCCTGACCTCGTGATCCGCCCGCCTCGGCCTCCCAAAGTGCTGGGATTACAAGCGTGAGCCACCGCGCCCGGCCTCGTGATAATTTTTTTTAATTTTTTTTTTTTTTTTTTTTGAGACATGGTCTCGATCTGTCACTCAGGCTAGTGTGCAGCAGGCTCACGGCAGCCTCCCACCTGAACCTCCTGAGTAGCTGGGACTATAGTCACACATTACCATACCCAGATAATTTTTGCATTTTTGGTAGAGATGGGGTTTTGCCATGTGGCCCACACTGGTCTTGAACTCGTGGGCTGAAGTGATCCACCCACCTCAGCCTCCTAAAGTGCCGGGATTATAGGCGCGAGCCTCTGCGCCTGGCCCTAATATTTGTGGTGGAAATAAGGAGATGATTATGGTATGATTTCACGCCTTCCACAGTTTATTGACATAAAAAGATTTTTTTAAAAAACATTGACAATGCTTAAGGAGGAGAAGAATAATACAAACACACTTCATAGAATGCACTCTATAGGCAAAGTAGGTTAACCGAATAGTGAGTGAGTTCCAAATTTTTAAAGTCCTGTTGCTCACAGGATGGAGGAAGGACTATGTGAAGAGTAAAGTCTAATTCAAACTTGAGGTGAACCGGCTGGGCACAGTGGCTCACGCCTGGAATCCCAGCACTTTGGAAGGCTGAGGCAGGTGGATCACCTGAGGTCAGGAGTTCGAGACCAGCCTGACCAACATGGTGAAACCCCGTCTCTATTAAAAATACAAAAATTAGCTGGGCATGGTCATGGATGCCTGTAATCCCAGCTACTCAGGAGGCTGAGACAGGAGAATTGCTTGAATCCAGGAGGTGGAGGTTGCTGTGAGCCAAGATCGTGCCACTGCACTCCAGCCCGGGTGACAGAGCAAGACTCCACCTCAAAAATAAAAAGTAGGCTGGGTGGTGCAGTGGCTCATGCCTGTAATACTAACACATTGGGAGGCCAAGGCAGGAGAATCGCTTGAGCTCAAGAATTCAAGACCAGCCTGAGAAACATAGGAAGACCCCATCTCTACAAAAAATTTAAAAATGAGTGGGCGTGGTGGCATACACCTGTAGTCCCAGCTAGTTGGGGGGCTGAGACAGGAGGATGGCTTGAACCCAGGAGGTTGAGATTGCAGTGAGCTATGATCCTACCACTGCCTGGACAACAGAGTGAAACCGGTCTCAAAAACAAAACACAAAAAAACAGCAGCATAGAAATAGGATTGGACGTGGCCGAGTGCAGTGGCTCATGCCTGTAATCCCAGCTCTTTGGGAGGCCAAGGCAGGTGGATCAGTTGAGGTCAGGCGTTCGAGACCAGCCTGGCCAACATGGTGAAACCTCGTCTCTAAGAAAAATACAAAAATTAGCTGGCCATGCTGGCAGGCGCCTGTAATCCTAGCTAATTGGGAGGCTGAGGCAGGAGAATGGCTTGAACCCAGGGGGCGGAGGTTGCAGTGAGCTGAGATTGTGCCACTGCACTCCAGCCTGGGCAATAGAGTGAGACTCAGTCTCAAAAAGAAAAAAAGAAAAAAAAGACCCCCTTTCTATGTTAAAGAATATTTTTAAAAAGAAAGAAAGAAAAGAAATAGGATTGGACAAAACGGATCTGACTTAAAGGTCATAGACTGCAGGGCGCGGGCGAACGGGGAACCCAGCAAACCTGTCTCTCTGGATTCCTCCTGGCCTCCCTGAGCAGCCTTCCCTGCTGCTGGGCAGGGGGCAGAAGCCTCTCTGGAATGAGAGTCATAGACCTAAAACCAAACAAGATAGGACAGGAATTCCTTTATGGTCAGTGTTTACAGAGAAAGATGGAGGGAAAATTAGTCAGAGATTTTAGGTTTTATGGCCGGATTTGGGGAAAAGGGATTCTCCTGTCTACAGCTCACTTTGGGAAAGACAGTTTCTAGTTTCTATGGCTAGCCTTGGGGAGAAGGAGGGTCAGGAAGAAACTTCCGCTTCTGAAGCTTCTTCGGAAGCCTTCGTTTTGAGGTTATCGGTTTCTGAGCCCCAATATTAGCCTGCCAAAGTCTAAGCTTTCAAAGCGCCTGTCAAACTCTTGCGTATCTATGTATTTTAAAGTCCAAAATCAACAGCTCACATATGGGGTCCAAGAGGAACGGGGAGTTCACTGCACGTTCTCACGTGTGAGATCTTTGTTGTTGTTGTTGTTGAGATGCAATCTCGCTCTGTCGCCCAGGCGGGAGTGCAGTAGCACCATCTCAGCTCAACTGTAACCTTCACCTCCCAGGTTCTAGCAGTTATCCTGCCTCAGCCTCCCAAGTATCTGGAATTACGGGCACATGCCATCATGCCCCGCTAATTTTTTTTTTTTTTTTTTTGTATTTTTAATAGAGACGGGGGTTTCATCATGTTGACCAGGCCAGTCTCAAACTCCTGACCTCAAGCGATCTGCCCACCTTGGCCTCCCAAAGTGCTGGGACTACAGGCATGAGCCACTGCACCTGGCCTCATGTGTGAGATCTGATAAGAAGTCACGCACGAGAAGGAAGGGAAGAGTGTACTCCACAACCCCAAATGATGTGGTTGGAATCATTTCAAACCTACATAACAAGAGTTTCATAGGGAATTGGGACAGAACATGGCCTCTAGTAAGCCCCCCTAAATAATTCTCAAGTAACACTTCTCTAATGACGAAGGAGATTGAGGAGTTTTTTTCCTGTGTTTATTGACCATGTGGGTATTTTGTGTTTGTAAAATATGTGTCCAAGCCTTTTGCCCATTTCTCCAGTGGGTAGTATTTCCTTTCTTTTTTTTTTTGAGACAAAGTCTCACTCTGTCACCCAGGCTGGAGTGCAGTGGCCTGATCTCAGCTCACTGCAACCTCCACCGCCTGGGTTCAAGCAATGCTCCTGCCTCAGCCTCCGAAGTAGCTGGGACTACGGGTCCGCACCATCGCACCTGGCTAATTTTTGTGTTTTTAGTAGAGACAGGGTTTCACCAGGCTGGCCAGGCTGGTCTCAAACTCCTGACCTCAGGTGATCCACCCGCCTCAACCTCCCAAAGTGTTGGGATTACAGGCGTGAGCCACCATGCCCGGCCCATTGGTTAGTATTTCTTTCTCTTGCTCCATTCCTCCCTCCCTCCTTCCCTTCCTTGCTTCCTTCCCTCTTTCTCTCTCTTCCTTTCTCTTTTCTATAGAAGTTTTTTCTCTCTCTCTTTTTTTTTTTTTTTTTTTTTTTTTTTTGAGACACAGTCTCCCTGTGTCGCCCAGGCTGGAGTGCAGTGGCAAGATCTCGGCTCACTGAAAGCTCCACCTCCCGGGTTTACGCCATTCTCCTGCCTCAGCCTCCCGAGTAGCTGGGACTACAGGCACCCGCCACCACATCCAGCTAATTTTTTTGTATTTTTAGTAGAGACGGGGTTTCACCTTGTTAGCCAGGCTGGTCTCGATCTCCTAATCTTGTGATTTGCCCGCCTCAGCCTCCCAAAGTGCTGGGATTACAGGCGTGAGCCACCGTGCCCGGCCTTTTTTTTTTTTTTTTTTTTTGAGACAGGGTCTCGCTCTGTTGCCCAGGCTGGAGTGCAGTGGGGCGATCTCAGCTCACTGCAAGCTCCACCCCCCGGAGTCAAGCGATTCTCCCGCCTCAGCCTCCCAAGTAGCTGGGACTATAGGCATGCACCACCGTGGCTGGCTAATTTTTATACTTTTAGTAAAGACAGGATTTCACCATGTTGGCCAGGCTAGTCTTGAACTCCTGACCTCAGGTGATCTGCCTGTCTCGGCCTCCCAAAGTGCTGGGATTGCATGCGTGAGCCACCATGCCCAGCGGAAGTTCTTTACAATTTAGATACAATTCCCACTCTGTGGATTGCTTTTTCAATTTCTCAATAATGTCCTTTTAAAACCAAAAGTTGGCTGGGCACGGTGGCTCACGCCTGTAATCCCAGGACTTTGGGAGGCCGAGGCGGGTGGATCACCTGAGGTCAAGAGTTCAAGACCAGCCTGACCAACATGGAGAAACCCCGTCTCTACTAAAAGCACAAAATTAGCCGGGCGTGGTGGTGCATGTCTGTAATCCCAGCTACTCAGGAGGCTGAGGCAAGAGAATCACTTGAATCCAGGAGGCAGAGGTTGCAGTGACCCGAGATTGCACCATTGCACTCCAGCCTGGGCAACAAGAGTGAAACCCTGTCTCAAAAAAAATAAATAAATAAAAATAAATTAAAAAGAGGTGTTTCCCTAGCGTGAAGACATGAAGCTCTTCTGTAAACTTCATTGTTCTGCCTTTAACATTTCAATCTACAACCCACTAGAATTAATCTTCCATATATATAGCATGGGGTGGAGGTCAAACACCTTTTTTCCATATGGATGTTCAGCTGTCCCAGTGCCATTTATTTAAAAGATACTCCTGGACCTGGCGCAGTGGCTCACGCCTGTAATACCAACACTTTGGGAGGCCGAGGCGGGTGGATCACCTGAGGTCAGGAGTTCAAGACCAGCCTAACCAACATGGCAAAACCCTATCTCTGCTAAAAATACAAAATTAGCCAGGTTTGGTGGCACATACCTGTAATCCTGGCTACTTGGGAGGCTGAGGCAGGAGAATCCCTTGAACCTCGTAGGCGGAGGTTGCAATGAGCCGAGATCGCACCATTGCACTCCAGCCTGGGCAACAAGAGCGAAACTCTGTCTCAAAAAATAAGAAAAAATAGAGGCCGAGAATGGCCCTTGCTGCCACCAACATGGAGACTTTGTACTGTGTCCCGTTCTTAGTGCTTGAATGTCCCAACCTGAAGCTGAAGAAGCCGCCCTGGCTGCACATGCTGTTGGCCATGACTATGTATGCTCTGGTGGTGGTGTCTTACTTCCTCATCACCAGAGGAATCCTTTATGATGTTATTGTTGAACCGCCAGGTGTTGGCTCTGTGACTGATGAACAAGGGCATCAGAGGCCAGTAGCTTTCTTGGCCTACAGAGTAAGTGGACAATATTATTATGGAAGGACTTGGATCCAGCTTCCTGTTCACAATGAGAGGTTTAGGTTTCATAATCCTGGACCGATCGAATGCACCAAATATCCCAAAACTCCATAGATTTCTTCTTCTATTTGTTGGATTCGTCTGTGTCCTATTGAGTTTTTTTCATGGCTAGAGTATTCGTGAGAATGAAACTGCCGGGCTATCTAATGGGTTAGAGTGCCTTTAAGAAGAAATCAGTGGATACTGGATTTGCTCCTGTCAATGAAGTTTTAAAGCCTGTCCAGTCCTCTAATATGAAATGTAGAAAAGAAGGAAGAGCAGCAGTAAAAGAAATATCTAGTGGAAAACCAGGAAGTGTATTGAAGCTTGGACTAGAATTTCTTCTTTATTAAAGAGACAAATTTATCACAGTAATTTTTTTTTCCTGCTGACCATATTGCTATACCAACAATGATGAGTGGCATTTTCTTCTTAGTTTTTCATTTCTTTAAGAAAATATAGGCCAGGCGCAGTGGCTCACTCCTGTAGTCCCAGCACTTTGGGAGGCCAAGGAGGGCAGATCACAAGTTCAGGAGTTCCAGACCAGCGCGGCCACCATGGTGAAACCCCGTCTCTACTAAAAATACGAAAATTAGCCGGGCATGGTGGCGGGTGCCTGTAGTCCCAGCTACTTGGAAGGCTGAGGCAGGAGAATCATGTGAACCTGGGAGGCGGAGGCTGCAGTGAGCCTAGATCGTTGCCACTGCAATTCAGCCTGGGCGACAGAGCGAAACTCTGTTTCAAAAAAAAAAAGAAGAAAGAAAAGAAAATATACTCCATACCTACAACTATAATAGCAAATATAGTGATTATTTTTTACAACCCCCTTAACATTTTTTGGAGATGACATTTCTGATTTTCAGAAATTAACATAAAATCAAGAAGCAAGATTCCATGAGCTGAGAACTCTGGACAGCTGGTCAGCTTTTCCTACGGAGCTTTGGCTTCAGCTAGAGCCTGTGATGGTAGATTATTTCAGACAGGTATGTAAGACTGTTGCCTGAACCATAACATGTATGAAAGGAGCAGAAATAAATACTTTTTCTAATTAAAAAACAAAATAAGAATAAAAAAAAATCACTATGAGCATGGTAGCTCATGCCTGTAATCTTAGCACTTTGGGATGCCAAGGTGGGTGGATCGCTTGAACCAGGAGTTCAAGGAGTTGGAGACCAGTCTGGGCAACATAGCAAGACCCCATCTCTAAAAAAAAAAAAAAAAAAAAAGAATACTAAAGATTCAGAGATAGAAAAATGGAAATTATTCATATTGCCTCCAGTTTTTTGTTTTTTTTTTTTTGATGGAGTCTTGCTCTGTCACCCAGGCTGGAGTGCAGTGGCACGATCTTGGCTCACTGCAAACTCCACCTCCCAGGTTCAAGCAATTCTCCTGCCTTAGCCTCCCAAGCAGCTGGGATTACAGGCATACGCCACCAAACCCAGCTAATTTTGTACTTTTAGCAGAGACGGGGTTTTGCCACGTTGGTCAGGCTGGTCTTGAACTCCTGACCTCAGGTGATCCAACCGCCTCGGCCTCCCAAAGTCCTGGGACTACAGGCATGAGCCACCATACTCGGCCAGTAGTCTTTTATCCTTGTAACAGATTCATCTTTTCTAGGGAAATGGAGACCTTTCACTTTCATGTCCTTTTTATGTCCCCGTTGATTGCATCTCTGCCTCCATTCTGTTGATCGGAATGACACTGACGTAATTTGGGTTCTCTAAAGCAGACACTGATACAAAGGCTTGAGTTCCAGAGGTTTATTTAGAATGTGATCCTAAACCAAGCGGGAGGTAGCAGGGAGGGTAAGACAGGGAAGGATGGGGAGCCAACTTCTTATCTAAGGACATGTTGAGGCCAGGCATGGTGGCTCACGCCTGTAATCCCAGCACTTTGGGAATCCGAGGCAGGCAGATCACAAGGTCGGGAGTTTGAGACCAGCCTGGCCAACATAGTGAAACTCTGTCTCTACTAAAAATGCAGAAAACAGGCCAGGTGTGGTGGCTCATGCCTGTAATCCTAGCACTTTGCGAGGCAGAGACGGGCGGATCACCTGAGGTCGGGAGTTGGAGACCAGCCTGACCAACATGGAGAAACCCCGTCTGTACTAAAAATACAAAAATTAGCCTGGCGTGGTGGCGCATGCCTGTAATCCCAGCTACTTGGGAGGCTGAGGCAGGAGAATCACTTGAACCCGGGAGGCAGAGGTTGCAATGAGCCGAGATAGTGCCATTGTACTCCAGCCTGGGCGACAAGAGCAAAACTTCATCTCAAAAAAAAAAAAAAAAACAGAAAACAGAAAAAATTAGCCAGGCCTGGTGGCAGACGCCTGTGGTCCTAGCTACTCAGGAGGCAAAGACAGGAGAATTGCTTGAACCTGGGAGGCGGAGGTTGCAGTGAGCCGAGATCATGCTATTGCACTCCAGCCTGGGTGACAGAGTGGGACTCTATCTCAAAAAGAAAAAAAAAAAAAAAGGATAAGTCGCTGAAGTCTGTGAAGTGGACAATGAGGGTTTGATTCCTTTGAAGCCTGTTGAAGACTGTTTACGCTTCCTCTTATCATCCCCTGCCTCATCGCCTGCCACAGAGATGAAAGGCTGGGACATTTCTGTGCCAAATTTCATCCCACATTGGGTGACGGTTTCTCTGAGACATGTTGACTTCCTGCAATTCAAAGCTACTTTCTTCTTTAGACAGGGTCTCGCTCTTTCCCCCAGGCTAGAGTGCTATGGCGTGATCTCGGCTCACTGCAAGCTCCGCCTCCTGGGTTCACGCCATTCTCCTGCCTCAGCCTCCCAGTAGCTGGGACTACAGGCGCCTGCCACCTTGCCTGGCTAATTTTTTGTATTTTTAGTAGAGACAGGGTTTCACCATGTTAGCCAGGATGGTCTCGATCTCCTGACCTCATGATCCGCCCACCTTCGCCTCCCAAAGTGCTGAGATTGCAGGTGTGACCCACCGCACACGGCCTATTTTCTTCTTTAGACAGGGTCTCGCTCTGTCCCCTAGGCTGGAGTGCAGTGGTGCAGTCTAGGCTCACTGCAACCTCTACCTCCTGGGTTCAAGAGATTCTCCTGCCTCAGCCTCCTGAACAGCTGGGATTACAGACATGCGCCACTACGCCCGGCTAATTTTTTGCATTTTTTGGTAGAGATGGGGTTTCACGATGTTGGTCAGGCTGGTCTCGAACTCCTGGCCTCAAGTGATCTGTCTGCCTTGGCCTCCCAAAGTGCTGGGATTACAGGTGTGAGCCACCCTGCCCGGCCAAAGCTATTTTCCATTTTTAATTTTTTGTTGTTGTTGTTTTCAGACTGAGTCTCACTCTGTTGCCCAGGCTGGAGTGCAGTAGCATGATTTCTAAATTTTTTATTTTTAGTAGAGACGGGGTTTCACCTTGTTGCCCAGGCTGGTCTCAAATACCTGACCTCAGGTGATCCACTCTCCTCAGCCGCCCAAAGTGCTGGGATTACAGGCATGGGCCACCATGCCCGGCAAAGCTATTTTCTATGGGATAAATGACAGCAGAAAGGACCCCAGAGCAGAATACTAAAAGATGTATGGCACGTTCATGAGGTGAGAGTATGGTAGAATCAAGTGAGTCTCTGCTTTCATGAGACTGAACAGTGAGGCTCAGGTTAAAATTAGAGGTGTACAAGAGAGTATGATATGGACATCTGCTACTGAACAATCCTTGTGCTTCTTGAAAATGCTCATTTCCATATTTTTTATTTTTTATTTTTTTTCAGATACAAGGTCTCACTGTGTCACCCAGGCTAGAATGCAGGGGCACAATTAAGGTTCACTAAAATCCCAACCCCCTGGATTCAAGCAATCCTCCTGCCTCATCCTCTGGAGTAGCTGGGACTGCAGTTGCATGCCACAGTGCCCAGCTGATTTTTTTATTTTTTGTAGAGGCAAGGGCTTGCTATGTTGCCCAGATTGGTCTTGAACTCCTGGCCTCAAATGATCCTCCCACCTGTGCCTCCCAAAGTGCTGGGATTACAGGCATAAGCCACTGCACCCAGCCTCATTTCTATATGTAAGTTCATTTAGTCATTAAGTCTTTAAGCAAAGATCCAGCCACGATCTATATAAAATTTTCAATACAGGCCAGGCACGGTGGCTCACGTCTATAATCCCAGCACTTGGGGAGTCTGAGGCGGGCTGATCACTTTAGGTCAGGAGTTCCAGACCAGCCTGGCCAACATGGTGAAACGCTGTCTAATACAAAAAATTAGCTGGGCATGGTGGTCAGCACCTGTAATCCCAGCTGCTAGGTAGGTTGAGGCAGGAGAATCGGTTGAACATGGAGGTAGAGGTTGCAGTAAACCAAGATTGCGCCACTGCACTCCACCCTGGGAAACAGAGCAAGACTCTGTTCCAAAAAAACCAAAAGGCAATAGTTCCTAGAAAAAAATATTTTCCGAACATTCTTAGGCATGCATTTGTATACTGCTATAGCTATTTAAAAATTTCAATACAATATGTTTACCAGAGCAAACTACAATCCTCATTGTTATGTGGGCCCCAAACCATTACTGATACTCATCTGTTTCCCCTACGTCTTCTACATTTCCTCATGGTGGGCCAGTACTTCACTTTTTGTAACTCATTTGCCTGGTGGGGTGACTCAGGCCTTTGTTTCTGAAAGATCTGAGTCCGGTGTTGCTAGGAAGGAAAAGGTTAACTAGTCTATAATCCATTCTTTCTCCCAACCTGGTGATATCTGAGGAGACATCCCTTGGTCAAACTTCTTCGTAAACATGCTAATCAGATCTCATGGTATTTATTAGAGGAAAATAACCAGAGATTCTTATCTGTGAGATGCTTTCAGCAGGATATACTTGTTCTTTCTTGATGTCTTGCAGTAAACAAGGAATTTAGGGGTTTATGGGCATGAGCCACTGGAAAATGTCAGCGTCACATATTTAGTTATCGGAGGGCGGGGGGCTGGGCATGGTGGCTCATGCCTATAATCCCAGCATTTTGGGAGACTGAGGCAGGAAGATCACTTGAGCCCAGAAGTGTAAGATCAGCCTAGGTAACATAATGAGACCTCGTCTTACTAAGAGTCTGATTCCACCCTCCCTTGGTGTTATCTCAGTTACTGTACTTTTACTGGGCTGTGGTTGTGCAATTTCCTGTTAGGCATGGGGAATTCTCTGAGTTCCAGACAAGAACCTTCCTGCCCCAATATGCAGCAGCAACCCAGTCTCTTCATAGTGCTGGTGGTTGATGATCCATGCCCGCCAACTACCTCATTTCTCTGCCCAGCGCTTAATCAGCCTGAAGAGCCCACAGTCACCAGGCAGACGACCTTACTGTGCTTCTTGGTGAAAGTGTTCTCTCTTCCAAAATGAAGACATCGCGCCAGATAAGGTTTGGGGACAAGAAGCACAATTTTTTCAAGTGGGTCCCTAGACAGGATATTGATAAATGCCAATTCTATTTCACTCCCCGGTAGCTACACCTGTGTATTCTAACTACTAGGGTCACAGCCCCTTATATTGACTGTTGGTTATATGCAGATATTGCATCTTAGAGGACAGCACCCCAACCCCATGGGACGTCATACCTGAGCTGACACTTCAGTTGAGCTCTTTAAAAAGCCATTCCTGGGCCGAGCGCGGTGGCTCATGCCTGTAATCCCAGCACTTTGGGAGGCCGAGGCAGGCGGATCACGAGGTCAGGAGATCGAGACCATCCTGGCTAACATGGTGAAATACTGTATCTACCAAAAATACAAAAAAAATTAGCTGGGCCTCGTGGCGGGTGCCTGTAGTCCCAGCTACTCGGGAGGCTGAGGCAGGAGAATGGCGTGAACCCAGGAGGCGGAGGTTGCAGTGAGCCGAGATTGCGCCACTGCACACCAGCCTGGGCGACAGAGTGAGACTCCGTCTCAAAAAAAAAAATAAATAAATAATAAATAAATTAATTAATTAAAAAGCCATTCCTGGCCGGGTACGGTGGCTCACGCCTGTAATCCCAGCACTTTGGGAGGCCAAGGAGGGCGGATCACCTGAGGTTGGGAGTTTGAGACCAGCCTGACCAACATGAAGAAACTCCATCTCTACTAAAAATACAAAATTAGCTGGGCGCGGTGGCACATGCCTGTAATCCCAGCTACTTGGGAGGCTGAGGCAGGAGAATCACTTGAATCCCAGAGGCAGAGGTTGCAGTGAGCAGAGACCGCACCATTGCACTCCAGCCTGGGCAACAAGAGTGAAACTACATCTCAAAAAAAAAAAAAAGCCATTCCTGGCCCAGTGCAATGGCTCACACCTGTAATCCCAACACTTTGGGATTACACTTGCCAAGGAAAGTGAATTACCTGGGGTCAGGAGTTTGAGACCAGCCTGCCCAACATGGTGAAACCCCATCTCTACTAAAAATACAAAATTAGCTGGGCGTGATGGCAGATGCCTGTAATCCCAGTTACTCAGGAGGCTGAGGCAGGAGAACCTCTTGAACCCAGGAGGCAGAGGTTGCAGTGAGCCAAGATTGCGCCATTGCACTCCAGCCAGGGCGACAAGAGCGAAACTCCATCTCAATAAATAAATAAATAAATAAATAAATAAATACCATTATGTTATTCCACGATGGCAGCTCTTTCTGTGTAAGGTAATAAATATGTGATGTAAAGAGTGTATTTCATATTAATACACTGGTTGTTGTACCTTTTTTTTTTTTTTTGAGACAGGGTCTTGCTCTGTCGCCCAGGCTGGAGTGCAGTGGCGCAATCTCGACTCACTGCAACCTCTGCCTCCCGGGTTCAAGCAATCCTTCTGCCTCAGCCTCCTGAGTAGCTGGGATCATAGGGGCCTACCACCACCCCCAGCTAATTTTTGTACTTTTTTAGTAGAGATGGGCTTTTGCCATGTTGCCCAGGCTGGTCTCAAACTCCTGACCTCAGGTGATCTGCCCTCCTTGGCCTCCCAAAGGGCTGGGATTACAGGCACAGGGAGCCACCATGCCCAGCTGTTTTTTTGTGTCGTTTTTTGTTTTTTTGAGACAGAGTCTCACACTGTCGCCCAGGCTAGAGTGCAGTGGCTTGATCTTGGCTGACTGCAACCTCGGTTCACTGAAGCCTCCCAGTTTCAAGCCATTCTCTTACCTCAGGCTTCTGAGTAGTTGGGATTACAGGCATGAGCCACCGTGCCCGGCCTTTCGTTTTGTATTTTTAGTAGAGACGGGGTTTCACCATGTTGGCCAGGCTGGTCTTGAACTCCTGGCCACAAGTGATCCACCTGCCTTGGCCTCCCAAGGTGCTGGGATTACAAGAATGTTAGAAAATGGCTGGGCCTGGTGGCTTACACCTACTCGGGAGACTGAGGCAGGAGAATCGCTTGAACCCGGGAGGCGGGCATTGCAGTGAGCTGAGATCGGGCCATTGCACTCCAGCCTGGGCGACAGTCACAAAAAAAAAAAAAAAAAGAAAGAAAGAAAACACATCAGTTCCAGGAAATACAAATCAGACGAGATCGGGCGTGTTCCCGGTGGTATAGCTACAGAAACAGGAAGCACAAATCAATCACCTCCACCACTGCCCTCTCCAGGGGAAAGGATCGAATGTAATCAACTTACCACTAACTAGTCAGTCATTCCGCTTAAAGGGCAATAGCAGGTCAAGGTCTCATCATGGGGCTTTTTTTTGTTTTTTTGTTTTTTTTTTTTTGAGACAGGGTCTTGCTCTGTCGCCCAGCTTAGAGTGCAGTGGCACCACCATAGCTCAACCTTCCGGGCTCCAGCGATCCTCCTGCCTTAGCCTCTGGAGTACCAGGACTATAGGCGCATGCCTCCATGCCTGGCTAATTTTAAAATTTTTTTTGTAGAGACAGGATTTGGTTTTTTTGCCCAGACTCATCTCAAACTCCCGGCCTCAAGTGATCCTCCCGCCTCGGCCTCTCGCTGGTACTCTTATCACAGGCATGAGCCAGTGTGTCTGGCCCTAATCACAGCCAGAAACTCCCAGGCTGTGAGAATGAGCTCAGCTTTCGTGAGAGACAGCTCATGCTATTAGCCACATCCTTCGTCTCTTCTCCTGCTACCCTGCTACCGCGTCTCTGTTCGTGGGTGCATTACACAAGCAGTGGTCTGAGGATAGAGCCTCAATGATGCCCACTGCACAGGCACCCTCTCTTCCTGGTTGCTCAGGTCTTCTACTCCCTGGAGAACATGAGACACAGAGATCGCATGCCTCTGCCTCTTCTCATAATTCCTTTTTTTTTTTTTTTTTTTGAGAGGAAGTCTCACCGTGTCACCCAGGCTGGAGGGCAATGGTGTGATCTCGGCTCACTGCAACCTTCACCTTCCAGGTTCAAGCGATTCTCCTGCCTCAGCCTCCCAGGTAGCTGGGTCTACAAGTGCGTGCCACCACACCTGGCTAATTTTTGTATCTTTAGTAGAGATGGGGTTTCACCATGTTGGCCAGGCTGGTCTGGAACTCCTGACCTCAGGTGATCTGCCCGCCTCAGCCTCCCACAGTGCTGGGATTACAGGTGTGAGCCACTGTGCCCGGTGCCCCCCCTTTTTTGTGTGTGTCAGGGTCTCACTCTGTCACCCAGGCTAGAGTGCAGTGGCATGATCTCGGCTCACTGCAACATCTGCCTCCAAGGCTCAAGTGGTCCTCCCACCTCAGCCTCCTGAGTAACAGGGACTACAGGCATGTGCCACCAAACCTAGCTAATTTTTTGTATTTTTGGTACAGACGAGACTTCACCATGTTGCCCAGGCTGGTCGCAAACTCCTGACCTCAAGCGATCCACCAGCCTTGGCTTCCCAAAGTGCTGGGATTACAGGCGTGAGCCACTGTGCCCGGCCCCAGCTAATTTTTGTATTTTTAGTAGAAATGGGTTTTCACCATGTTGGCTAGGCTGGTCTCAAACTCCTCACCTCAGGTGATCTGCCTGCCTTTGCCTCCCACAGTGCTGGGATTACAGGCATAAGCCACCGCGCCCCACCGTGAGACCCCCATCTCTACAAAAAAACTTTTTAATTAGCTGTGCACGGTGGCAGGCACCCTAGTCCTAGCTACCTACTTAGGAGGCTGATCGCTTGAGCCCAGGAGGTCAAGGCTGCAGTGAGCTGAGATCACAGCACTGCACTCCAGCCTGGGAGACAGAGGGAGACCCTATCTCCAAAAAGAAAAAAAAGATTAGTGATTGTGCCCCAGGCACAGATCATATTAATCCCAGTGATATTTTGGGAGTGGTGGCCAGACTCCTTCCCAGGACTGGCCTTCCGGTTTTGCAATGAGTGTTAGTCAAGGCGTGAGGTTCTCATGGGCTGTCTCAACCACTCTGTTCGACATCATTTTACTCTGTCTCCCAGGCTGGGGTGCAGTGGCGTCATCTTGGCTTACTGCAGCCTCTGCCTCCAGGGTTCAAGCAATTCTAGTGCCTCAGTCTCCCGAGTAGCTGGGATTATAGGCGCCTGCCACCACGCCCGGCTAAATTTTTTTTTGTATTTCTAGTAGAGCCAGGGTTTCACTATGTTGCCCAGGCTGGTCTTGAACTCCTGAACTCAGGTGATCTGCCTGCCTCAACCTCCCAAAGTGCTGGGGTTGACTGCTCCTGGCCCCACTGTTGCACCTCTTGACTTAGCCTCCAAGGTGATTCCTTAGGACACCAATTTAATCCCTCTAAACATGGCAACAGAGCCAGCGGTTTCCAGCCCTGTTTGCGCAGTAGAAGGATCATTTACAAATCCTCATACTTAGACTCCACCCGCAGAGATTCAAGTGGACTGAGCCTGAAGTGAAGCCGAAGGCATTTTCTTATAATCCTGAGAATGATAATATACAGCTGTGGTTGAAAACCACCACTAAGACTTGTAAACTTTGTTCATTCAAGTCTTCTTTTCTCTCCTTAAAAGCAGGCTTATCTTTGAGCTGTGCTTTTTCAGACTCCAGTGAGCATCACTGAGAACATTTAATTAATATACTGAGGCCTCTCACAAGAGGAAAGGAGTGGAAGAACTCCTGGAGGAGGATTGGAAGGGAGAGATGTTTTTCTTTCTTTCTTTTTGGAGACAGAGTTTCACTCTTATTGCCCAGGCTGGAGTGCAATGGCATGATCTTGGCTCACTGCAACCTCTGCCTCCCAGGTTCAAGCAATTCTCCTGCCTAAGCCTCCCCAGTAGCTGGGATCACAGGCGCCTACCACCATGCCCAGCTAATTTTTGTACTTTTTTAGTAGAGACGGGGTGTCGCCATGTTGGCCTGGCTGGTCTCGAACTCCTGATCTCAGGTGATCTGCCCGCCTTGGCCTCCCAAAGTGCTGGGAGTACAGACACGAGCCACCGTGCCCGGCAGAGATGTTTTTCTTAACACAAAAAGTTTCTGGCCGGGTGCGGTAGCTCACGCCTGTACTCCCAGCACTTTGGGAGGCCAAGGTGGGCGGATCACTTGCAGTCAGGAGTTGGAGACCAACCTGGCCAATGTGGCAAATACAAAAATTACCTGGGCATGGTGGCGCATGCCTGTAATCCCAGCTATGTAGGAGGCTGAGGCAGGAGAATTGCTTGAATCTGGGAGGCGGAGGTTGCAGTGAGCTGAGATCAAGCCACTGAACTCCAGCCTGGGTGACAGAGTAAGACTCCATCTCAAAAATAAAAAAAAAATTTCTAAAGCAAGCACTTGGGCTGTTCTGATGTCAACATACAGTAGCTGGCCCTATCTTTAACCCAGGATAAGGGGCAAAAACGTACCCAAAGGTACAAATAAGCAAACTTGCTGGGTGCAGTGGCCCACGCCTATAATCCCAGTGATTTGGGAGGCTGAGGTGGGAAGATTACTTGATCCTGGAGGTTGAGACCAGCCTGGGTAACACAGTGAGACCCTGTCTCTGAAACCTAAAATAAAATAAAATGCCAGTGTACTCTATGCCGGGCAACAGAGCAAGACCCTGTCTCAAATTTTTTTTTTTTTTTTTTTTTTTTTTTTTTTTTTTTTTTTTTTTTTTTTTTTGAGACGGAGTCTTGCTCTGTGCCCCAGGCTGGAGTGCAGTGGCGCGATCTCCGCTCACTGCAAGCTTAGCCTCCCGGGTTCACGCCATTCTTCTGCCTCAGCCTCTCTGAGTAGCTGGGACTACAGGCGCCCGCCAACACGCCCGGCTAATTTTTTTGTATTTTTAGTAGAGACGGGGTTTCACCGTGTTAGCCAGGATGGTCTCGATCTCCTGACCTCGTGATCCGCCCGTCTCGGCCTCCCAAAGTGCTGGGATTACAGGCTTGAGCCACCGCGCCTGGCCTGACCCTGTCTCAAATATAATAAAAATAAAAATAAGCAGTCTGTGGGTTTAGCATCTTTGGACTAATGGTACCAGCATGAGGGAAAGCAGGTCTTTGTAGCTCTGATAACTGAACTTTGACACTTCTGAGTGTTTTCTGCTAACTGTGGTGACATACGAATAACATATAATTAACCGTTTAAAAATAAGCGGTTCGGTGGCATTTAGTACGTTCACAACGTTGTGCAACCACCATCTCTAGGTAGGTCCAAAACTTTTCCTTTCTTTTTTTTTTTTTTTTTTTTTGAGACAGAGTTTCGCTCTTCTTGCCCGGGCAAGAGTGCAATGACACAATCTCCGCTCACCGCCACCTCTGCCTCCCAGGTTCAGACAATTCTCCTGCCTCAGCTTCCCGAGTAGCTGGGATTACAGGCATGTGCCACGGCACCCGGCTAATTTTGTATCTTTAGTAGAGATGAGGTTTCTCCATGTTGGTCAGGCTGGTCTCAAATTCCTGACCTCAGGTGATCCACCCGCCTCGGCCTCTCAAGTGCTGGGATTACAGATGTGAGCCCCCGTGCCTGGCCCCAAAACATTTTCCTAACTCCAAAATAAAGTCCCATAAGCAGGTATTCCCCACTCCCTCCTCCTCCCAGCCTGTCCACCCACAAATGAATGGATTAAACAAATATGGTTTATCCATACAATGGAATATAATTCAGCTGTAAAAAGGGGCTCGGCGTGGTGGCTCACACCAGTATTCTCAGCACTTTGGGAGGCCGAGGTGGGCAGATCACTTGAGGCCAGGAGTTTGAGACCAGCCTGGCCAACATGGTGAAACCAGGTCTCTACTAAAAATACAAAAATCAGCCAGGTGTGTTAGTGCACACCTGTAATCCCAGCTACTCAGGAGACTAAGGCACGAGAATCACTTGAATTTGGGAGGCAGAGAGATTGCAGTGAGCTGAGATCCTGCCACTGCACTCCAGCCTGGGCAACAGAGCAAGACTCTATCTCAAAAAAAAAAAAAAAAAAAAAGAGGAACGAGATACTGACACATTATACCATGAGGATAAACCTTGAAAACAACATGCTGAGTAAAAGAAGCCAGCACACAAAAGGTTACATATTGTATAATGTCATTTTATTTTAGTTTTTGAAAAGCTGGTCTCCTGGGCTCAGGTGATCCTCCCTTCTTGGCCTCCCAAACTGCTGGGATTACAGGTGTGAGCCACTTCGTCTGGCCTATGATTTTTTTTTTTATGAAATACCTGGAAAAGATAAATCCAGAGAAACAGATGGCAGATTACAGGCTCTCTTTAAATTGGTTTCTGACACTATCACAAGATAAAATTGTGGCTTAAAATTGTTGCTTGGTATGTCTTATTCACCTCTAAAGATATACTGTCCATCAGGCCGGGCACAGTGGCTCACGCCTGTAATCCCAGCACTTTGGGAGGCTGAGGGGGGAGGATGGCTTGAGCCCAGGAGTTCTAGGCTGTAATGTGCTCTGCCAATTGGGCATCCACACTAAGTTCGGCATCAATGTGGTGACCTCCCACCAGGTTGCCTAAGAAGTGGGGAAATGGTCTAGGTTGAAAATGGAGCAGGTCAAAACTTACATGCTGGCTGGGCATAGTGGCTCACGCCTGTAATCTCAGCACTTTGGGAGGCCAAGGCAGGCGGATCAGCGGATCACCTGAGGTCAGGAGTTTGAGACCAGTCTGGCCAACATGGTGAAACCCCGTCTCTACTAAAAATACAAAAAAAAATTAGCTGGGCGTGGTGGCGTGTGCCTGTTATCCCAGCTATTCGGGAGGCTGAGGCAGGAGAATTGCTTGAACCCAGGAGACGGAGGTTGCAGTGAGCAGTGAGCCGAGATCACGCCACTGCACTCCAGCCTGCGTGACAGAGTGAGACTCCATCTCAAAAAAAAAAAAAAAAAAAAAAAAAATGCTCTCATGCTGATCCATAGTGAAATCAGCTTGTGAATAGCCACTGCCCTCCAGCCTGAGTAACGCAGGAAGATCCTGTCTCTTACTAATCCCAGCACTTTGGGAGGCTAAGGTGGGAGGATGGCTTGTGCCTAAGACTTTGAGACTAGCCTAGCCAAAATCCCATCTCTACAAAAAACACAAAAATTAGCCGGGTATGGTAGTGTGCACCTGCAGTCCCAGTTACTCAGGAGGCTTAGGTGAGAGGCTCACCTAGGCCCAGGAGGTTAAGGCTGCATTGAGCTATGAGTTTGCCACTGCACTCCAGGCTAGGCCTGGGCCATTGCAGTCACGGCTACTTGGGGGGCTAATGTAGGAGGATCACTTGAACCCAGTAGGTCAAGGCTGCAGTCAGCTGTGTTTTTTGAGACATAGCAAGACCCTGTCTCAAAAAGAAAAAAAAAAAAGTAGCTACAAGCTCATTTATGCAAAGGCTAACCACTATCACAAGTAGAGATGTGCAGAACTGAGATTCAAATGGATGGAATGGCAAGAAAAACTGCCACTTCTGTGAATCTGAACTCAAACTGCCCTTGTCGTCAAGATAAAAGGTATACATGGTGTGAGCCTGGGCATCTGAAAGGTGTTGCAGCTTTTTCTTTTTTTATTTTTTTGAGATGGAGTCTCACTCCTGTCACCCAGGCTGGAGTGCAGTGGTGCGATCTCAGCTCGCTGCAACCTCTGCCTCCCGGGTTCAAGCAATTCTCCTGCCTCAGCCTCCCAAGTAGCTGGGATTACAGGCGCCCACCACCACACCCAGCTAATTTTCGTATTTTTAGTAGAGACGGGGTTTCGCCATGTTGGCCCGGATGGTCTTGAACTCCTGACCTCAGGTGATCCACCTGCCTTGGCCTCCCAAAGTGCTGGGATTACAGGTGTGAGCCACCTCTGATTAGCCGGGCTTGATGGTGGGTGCCTGTAATCCCAGCTACTGGGGAGGCTGAGGCAGGAGAATTGCTTGAACCTGAGAGGCGGAGGTTGCTGTGAGCCGAGATTGTGCCACTGTACTCCAGCCTGGGTGACAGAGCGAGACTCCATCTCTAAATAAATAAATAAATAAAATTAGATGATTTCTGAGTGAATTAACTAAATCAGGATATGCAGAACAATGCCAAGCATATATTAGCCACTAAAGAATATATAAGTTGCCTGAAAGCCCCTTTAGGGTTTAAACCTAGACTTTATTATTCACAATCACATTCCCGGTCCCCATTACAGAGCCTGGTCACCTGGGTGCTTGTTAGATATGGAAGTCAGCACATCCCCAGACTGAGTCAGAAACGTTGAGGGCAGGAGTTCAAGACCAGCCTGGCCAACATGGTGGAAACCCCATCTCTACTAAAAATACAAAAATTAGTCGGGCGTGGTGGCACAGGCCTATGATCTCAGCTACTCAGGAGGCTGAGACATGAGAATCCCTTGAACCGGGAGGCAGAGGCTGCAGTGAGCCAAGATGGTGTCATTGCACTCCAGCCTGGGTGACAGAGTGGGACTCTGTCTCAAAAAAAAAAAAAAGAAAAAAAGAAAAGAAATCACAGCTTCTGCTCAGGAGGTCTGGAGTGGGCCAGGATTCTGCATTTTAACAACTCCCAGGAGCGTTAGTGGGGCTGGTTTGTGGACTCACCTTTGAGTCGTTGGTCTCTGCTCAATCAATATTAGATAAAATGACAGTATTGGGAGAAATCCAGGGGGCTCTGGAGGACCGAGGGATCATATTGGAGGCAGATAGGGCAGAGAAAGGTGGAGGAGGTGGGAGTCGGGTGTGGCTGTGGAGGAAGCTACTTAAGTCCGGATTTGATCTTTGCTAGTTCTTATCCCTGGACCTGAACCCAGGCGCACATCTGGATTAGAAGATGCCAGGCTCAGAGGATCTTCGTAAAGGTAAGCCAGAAAAAATGAGAACTGAAGCGAAGACACGTGAAGAAGTGGAAAGCAGCTGGCGGTGGGAAAAGGCAGAGGGACCAGGCAGCTGAAGCCGGTGCTTCGTCCACGTGGGTGGTGGGGACTTCCCACACAGGCTGTCATCGTTTTTGTTGTTGTTTTTGTTTTGTTTTGTTTTTTGTTTTTTGAGACGGAGTCTCACTCTGTCACTCAGGCTGGAGTGCAGTGGCACGATCTCAGCTCACTGCAACCTCCATCTCCCAGGTTCAAGCAATTCTCCTGCCTCAGCCTCCCGAGTAGCTGGGATTACAGGCACACGCCACCACACCTGGCTAATTTTTTTTTTGTATTTTTAGTAGAGATGGGGTTTCACCATATTAACCAGGCTGGTCTCGAACTCCTGACCTTGTGATCCGTCTGGCTCAGCCTCCCAAAGTGCTGGGGTGACAGGCGTGAGCCATTGCACCCGGCCCAATTTTTGTATCTTTATAGAGATGGGGTTTCACCATGTTGGCCAGGTTGGTCTCAAACCCCAGACCTCATGTGATCCGCTGGCCTCGGCCTCCCAAAGTGCTGGGATGACCAGTGTGAGCCACGGTGCCCGGCCGCAGCTGTCATCCGACAGCACAGGCAAATGCAGGGAAGCCAGTTTCTGCCTTCGAATCCCAAATCTTCTCCCTCGTTGTTGTGTCCTAATGCTTCCCACCCCGATGCTTGTTCTTGAGAGCAGGGGAATCTGATTCCTATGAGGATGATTAGGTCCTAAATAGAATATAGGCTTAGCCAAGCTGGAAATCTCATGTTCATGGGCACTTACTAGATTCTGCGGCTGCTGCTAAACCATTTTCAGGCACGATGCGATTCAGATCTTTTAGAGCCAGGCATGCGGTGGCTCGTGCCTGTCATCCCGGCACTTTGGGAGGCTAAGGCGGGCAGGTTGCTTCAGCCCAGGAGTTCAAGACCAGCCTGGGCAACAAAACAAGATGTTGTCTCTACAAAAATACAAAAATTAGCTGGGCATGGCAGTGTCCTTTAATTCCAGCTACTCGGGAGGCTGAAGTGAGAGGATCGCTTGAGCCTGGGGAGGTTGAGGCTGAAGTGAGCCGTGATCATGCCACTGGGCAACACAGCAGTACACTGTCTCCAGAAAAAGAAAGTAAAAGGTGACATCTGTGACAGCAGTGATGTTATTTTTCTGCTTATTTCCTTGCTATATTCCTAAAAGAATACGTAATAAACATTGAATAAATGATAAGAATAAAACCATGTCCATCACCTTGGATTGAGTTGCCTATTTCTACACAAAGAAAATAGAACCCAAGAGGTAAGGCACAAGCGATCCCTTATTTATTTATTTATTTATTTATTTATTTATTTATTTATTTTTTGAGACAGGGTCTCCCTCTGTCTCAGGCTGGAGTGCAATGGCGTAATCTCGGCTCACCACACCCTCTTCCTCTGGTGTTCAGTCGATTCTCCTGCCTCAGCCTCCTGAGTAGCTGGGATTGCAGGCATGCACCACCGCGCCCGGCTAATTTTTGTATTTTTAATAGAGACAGGGTTTCACCATGCTGGCCAGGCTGGTCTTGAACTCATGACCTGATGTGATCTGCCCGCCCTGGCCTCCCAAAGTGCTGGGATTACAGGCGTGAGCAAGGGATCCCATGTTTAAATGATAACAGAAAAAAAGGATGGAGGAACCAAGGGGGAAAGGAACAACCCTTTCCTATAAAAATGACAAATGAGGCTTGGAAAAACAAGGACAAAATGCAGATCAAGTTGTCCTCCCGCTTCAGCCTCCCACAGTCCTGGGACTGCAGCCTGAGGCACGACCCTGGCCAGCGGTGTCTGGATATCTAAGAACCTCAGTCACGACTGGGCACGGTGGCTCACACATGTAATTCCAACACTTTGGGAGGCTGAGGCGGGTGGATCACCTGATGTCAGGAGTTCGAGACCAGCCTAGCCAACATGGTGAAACCCTGTCTCTGCTAGAAATACAAAAATTATCCAGGCATGGTGGCATGTGCCTGTAATCCCAGCTACTCGGGAGGCTGAGGCAGGAGAATCGCTTGAACTCAGGAGGTGGAGGTTGCAGTGAGCTGAGATTGTGCCACTGCACTCCAGCCTGGGTGATAGAACCTCAGTCACTTGATCATCATGGTGTACCTCGGTGGAAAGGAAAGGAAAGTTCAGGCTTTTGAGAATGGAGTTGTTAGTATTTCCCATTTGTGTCTTTTTCCCCCTCTTTCAAGGCAAGGACCAGATGCATTCACACAGGAAACGAACCATGTTCACTAAGAAGCAACTGGAAGATCTGAACATCTTGTTCAATGAGAACCCATACCCAAACCCCAGCCTTCAGAAAGAAATGGCCTCGAAAATAGACATACACCCAACAGTACTGCAGGTTGGAAAATGATCCCTCTTCTCACTAAACTGCCTTCCTGATCTAATCTAAATTCAGAGTCCCTCTAGGATAATTCCTGAGGTCTCATTCCAATTGCCAATCTTCCCCAAACCCACACTCGCCTACTCACGTCCCTGTAAACCTTTCTTTAACCCCCTAGAGCAAGAATGGGAAAATTTTTCCGGTAAAGGACCAGGTAGTAAATAATTGAAGCTTTGTGGGCCATACCGTCTCTCTAGCAACTATTTTAACTATGCCACCACAGTGCAAAGGCAGCCACAGACAACGTAAACAAGAGGCCCATCTGTGTTCCCAGAAACTCTTTTACTCAGGTTGGAGTGCGGTGGTGCAATCACAGCTCATTGCAGCCTCGACCTCCCTGGCTCAAGCAATCCTCCTACCTCAGCCCCACAAGTAACTGGGACTACAGGTGCACACTACCATGCCTGGCTAATTTTTTTTTTTTTTTTTTTTTGAGATGGAGTCTCACTCTTTTGCCCAGGCTGGAGTGCAGTGGCATGATCTCAGCTCACTGCAACCTCTGCCTCCCGGGTTCAAGCGATTCTCCTGCCTCAGCTTCCCTAGTAGCTGGGATTACAGGAGTGCACCACCACGCCCAGCTAATGTTTTTATTTTTAGTAGAGACAGGGTCTCACCAGGTTGGCCAGCCTGGTCTCGAACTCCTGACTTCAGGTGATCTGCCTCCCTCAGCTCCCAAAGTGTTGGGATTACAGGTGTGAGCCACTAAGCCCAGCTGTATTTTTTTTTGTTTTTTTTTTTTTTTTTGGTAGAGATGGGGTTTCGCTATGTTGCCCAGGAGGCTGATCTTGAACTCCTGGTCTCAAGTGATTCACCTGCCTTGGCCTCTCAAAGTGTCAAGATTACAGGCATGAGCCACTGCTCCTGGCCTGAAGTTTATACAATTTTCACATTACAAAATAGTGTTGTTTTGTTTTAAGACAGGGTGTTGCTCTTGCCCACACTGGAGTGTAGTGGCACCATCATAGCTCACTGCAGCTTTGAATTCCTGGGCTGAAGCCATCCTCCCACCCAGATTCCCAAGTAGGTGGGACTATAGGTGTGTGGTACTATAGCCTTCCGAGTAGCTGATACTACTGGTGTGTACCACCAGGCCCAGCCAATTTGTGTGTTTTTTGTAGAGATGGGGTTTCGTCATGTTGCCCAGGCTGGACTCAAACTCCTGAAATCAAGCGATCCACCCACCTCAGCTTCCCAGAGCCCTGGGATTATAGGCATGAGCCACTGTGCCTGGCCAGTAGTATTCTTTTATTTTCTCTTTTTTCTTTCACTCCCAACACACATACAACACAAAATAGTACTCTTATTGTGTTTGTTTTTTCTCAACCATTTTAAAATGTAAAGCCTATTAGTGCATGGGTGATACAAAGACGGGGTGGTCAGATTTGGCCACGAGCCCTAGTTGGCTGGCCTGAGTCCCAGAGCAGCCCCTGCAACTGATCCCCTTGCTCTCCTATCCCCTGCTCTCGGTTTTCTGACCCCCGTCTCAATTTCTGTCCCCAAAATCTCTCATTTCTGCCCCTTTCTGGGAGTAGATTGAGAAGGGTTCCACAAACAGGATGTAAGTGGCCAAGCTGTGGCACTAGCTGTTCTCACCTAGAAGTACTCATATTATCAACTAAAAGGAAAACTTGGGCTGGGTATGGTGGCTCATGCCTGTAATCCCAGCACTTTGGGAGGCCAAGGCGGGCGGATTATGAGGTCAGGAGTTCGAGACCAGCCTGGCCAATATGGTGAAACCCTGTCTGTACTAAAAATACAAAAATTAGCCAGGCATAGTGGTGTGAGCCTGTAGTCCCTGCTACTCAGGAGGCTGAGGCAGAAGAATCTCTTGAACCTGGGAGGCGGAGGTTGCGGTGAGCCGAGATCGTGGTACTGAACTCCAGCCTGGGCGACAAAGTGAGACTACATCTCAAAAATAAAATAAAATAAAATAAAAATAAATAAATAAATATTTGGATAGGAGAGTTTAAGGGCCAAACAAAAAAAAAAAAAGAAGAAAAAAAAGAAAAGTTAAAAACTTAAAGCTTAAAAAAAGAATATAAATAAATAAAATACGTTTAACAAAATAAAAACTAAAAAGTAAAAATTTTTAAAAAACAGAATGACAAGTCATCTGAATTCCACCCCATTCTCTTCTCTCTCTTCCCTTCAGGTCTGGTTCAAGAATCACAGAGCAAAACTCAAGAAAGCCAAATGCAAGCATATTCATCAAAAACAAGAAACTCCACAACCGCCAATACCAGAGGGTGGGGTCACCACCAGTGTCGGTCTGAGAAATGCAGACACACTACCCAGATTACCCAACGCTGCTCACCCGATCGGCCTGGTGTACACGGGTCATCGAGTCCCCTCATTCCAGCTCATCCTGTACCCCAACCTCAAGGTCCCCGCAAATGACTTCATTGGCCACAGAATAGTCCATTTTGGCTGCTGCCAAGATCCTAACATATACTGCCTCTATCCCATTCTGGAATCCCAAGTTTGCACTCCAAGCTTCCATTCTGGCTCTTCTGCCTGTTCATCTAACCAAAGTCGAGAGAGATGATAAATACAAAAAGTCACATGTTGTAATGGCGTGTGTGTGATACTGTGACATTTGTATTTGGTCTTCATGCCTGTTTCCTGGAAAGCAGCTCCAGAATTCCACGGAGTCTCCAAAGTGCCGTCTTTTTGTATTTTGTGTGCTAATGTTCACCGATAGCTTCAGGATGGGGACTGGTCTCTGCAAAGACCCCAGTAGGATTAGAGGGCAAACTTCTGGGAGGGGAAGGAAGCTGAGGGTGAGGCTGATCACCATTGGCCAATGGTTTCATCAGTCATGTCTGGGTAAGGAAGCATCCATCAAAACCCAGGAGGACAGGGTTTCAAGAGATCCCTGACAGCTAAGCATGTGGACGTACCTGGAGGGTGGCATATCCGGGCAGGCCATGGAAGCTGCGGGCCCCTCGTCATACGCCTCATCCTGGCAGGGCGCGGTGACTCATGCCTCTAATCCCAGCACTTTGGGAGGCCAAGGCAGGCGGATCACCTGAGGTCAGGAGTTTGGGACCAGCCTGGCCAACATGGCGAAGCCCATCTCTACTAAAAGTACAAAAATTAGCCGGGCGTGGTGGCGGGCGCCTGTAATCCCAGCTACTCGGGAGGCTGAGGCAGGAGGATGGCGTGAACCCGGGAGGCAGAGGTTGCAGTGAGCCGAGGGGATCACGCCACTGCACTCCAGCCTGGGCGACAGAGCAAGAATCTGTCTCAAAAAAAAAAAAAAAAAAAAAAAAAAAAAAAAAAAGCACAGAATACCAGCTGGAATATTTGGAAGACCAGAAAATGTCCTTAAAACTCAAAATACCTGGGCATATAGTTCAGGTCCACCTAGCCTTTTGAATCAATGCAAACCCTTCCTCAAGGCCTGGAGGTTGGCAACACAAAATCACCCTATGGAGAATCTGAATCATTCCCTCCCTGAGAGCTGAGTCAGTTGGAATTGTACCCCCAAAATTCCTAAAAATCTCAAGTTCCTAGAAAATTCTCAGAAAAAGCAAGCTCTCCTAAACCTCCCTGGCTGTACTCTGATGCAACTTCGCAACCATCAGAGAATCTCCATCCCCTTGAACCTTGGTCCTCTGCCAATGTCTGTCACGCCTGTAATCCCAGCACTTTGGGAGGCTGAGGTGGGCGGATGGCTTGAGCCCAGGAGTTCGAGACCAGCCTGGCCAACATGGTAAAACCTCGTCTCTACCAAAAACATAAAAATTAGCCAGTCTCATATACTGGTCTCAAAATAAATAAATAGATTAAAATTTAAACATAAAATAAGCATGAGTGTGTTAGAAAGAATCTACTGGCCAGGCACGGTGGCTCACGCCTGTAATCCCAGCACTTTGGGAGGCAGAGGCGGGCGGATCATCTGAGGTTGGGAGTTTGAGACCAGCCTGACCAATATGGAGAAACTCCGTCTTTACTAAAAATACAAAATTAGCCAGGCATGGTGGCGCATGCCTGTAATCCCAGCTACTGGGGAGGCTGAGGCAGGAGAATCGCTTGAACCTGGGAAGGGGAGGTTGCCATGAGCCGAGACTGTGCCATTGCACTCCAAGCCTCCTGGGCAACAAGAGCAAAACTCCATCTCAAAAAAAAAAAAGAAAAAGAAAAAAAAGAATCTACTGTAGGATTTGGAGTTGAGTAATTTCAGATAGAATCAAAGGAAGAGAAAGGTCTGGATTGGGTGGTGCCAGCGGCAGCTTCTATGACTGAGTATCTCAATACATCTTATCTACAGGACGGCTGACTAGAGAGAGGACAAAGCTATAATAGATAAATGGGCGGCAGCCATTGCTTAGCCATAGGCGAATATTTGATTGGTTGGGGCTCAGGAAAAAATGTTAAAAACAACCTTAATAACAGCCTGCCGGCTCGGCGGCCCACACCTGTAATCCCAGGGGATTTCGGAGGGGGAGGGGGAGGCGGGAGGATTGCTTGAGCCCAGGAGGTTGAGGCTGCAGTGAGCTGTGATTGCACCGCTGCACTCCAGCCTGGGTGGCAGAGCAAGCCCCTATATCAAAGCAAACATTATCAAGAAAAATTATTAAATGAATAACAAAAACAGGCTGGGCACAGTGGCTCACACCTGTAATCCAAGCACTTTGGGAGGCTGAGGCAGGTGGATTGCTTCAGCTCAGGGGTTTGAGCCTAGGCAACATGGCGAAACACTGTCCCTACAAAAACACAAAGAGGGAGTCTCACTTTGTCGCCCAGGCTGGAGTACAGTGGTGTGATCGCGGCTCACTGCAACCTCCACCTCCTGGGTTCAAGTGGTTCTCCTGTCTCAGCCTCCCAAGTAGCTGGGACTACAGGCACGCACCACCACACCCGGCTAATTTTTGTATTTTTAGTAGAGACGGGGTTTCATCATGTTGGCCAGGCTGGTCTCAAACTCCTGACCTCAGGTGATCCACCTGCTTCAGCCTCCCAAACTGCTGGAATTACAGGCTTCAGCCACCATGCCCGGCCTCTACAATTAATTAAAAAAGAACCATAACCCCAAAACTTGTACAACCACCAGGCCAGGAAACCAAGTCACAATTTCTGCAGCAATCAGCCCCAAATGCCCAGGGCTTGATCCATCACTCATAGCTTCCCTAATTTTTGTGCCCACCCCCCAACCTTGATTTCAACTTAGGACCAACCAGAGAAACCCAATGTTTGTCTAGAAACAATCCCACAGGATTCTACTTCTGGTTAGCACCCTGGCAGCCTCCCAACGCCAGCAGCCTTTGATCAGGACATATCTGAAGCCTTCGTTTTTTTTCTGCTATAAAGCTTTCTTTTTTTTCTTTTTTCTTTTTTTCTCCTGAGGTGGAGTCTAACTCTATCTCCCAGGCTGGAATGTAGTGGCATGATCTTGGCTCACTGCAACCTCCGTCTCCTGGGTTCAAGCGATTCTCACACCTCAGCCTCCTGAGTAGCTGAGATTACAGGCATGCACCACCACACCTGGCTAATTTTTATGTTTTTGTTTTTTTGTTTTTTTTTTTTTTAGAAACGGGGTTTCACCATGTTGCCCAGGCTGGTCTCGAACTCCTAACCTCAAATGATCTGCCCAACTCGGCCTCCCAAAGTGCTGGGATTACAGGAGTGACCCATTGCGCCTGGCCATGGAACCTCACTCTTTAATGTGTGCAGGGACCCCAGTCATTCCCCACTGTGTCGCAGTTCCCATAACAGTGCCTGTCACCAAGTATGTTTTCAAAATAAATTTTTGGAAGAGAGAGAGAAACAGAAGGGGAGGGGGTAGGAAGAGAAAGTAGGGGAAGAGGAAAGTGAGACAGGGAGACAGGAAGGGAGAGGGAAGGGAGACACAGAGATGAAGACAAAGGGAAAGAGACAGAGGCCAGGTGTAATCCCAGCACTTTGGGAGGCCGAGGTGGCGGATCACCTGAGGTCAGCAGTTCGAGACCAGCCTGGCCAACATGGTGAAACCCCCATCTCTACCAAAAATACAAAAATTAGCTGGGAGTGATGGTGTGTGCCTGTAATCCCAGCTACTCAGGAGGCTGAGGCGAGAGAATCACTTGAACCCGGGAGGTGGAGGTTGTGGTGAGCCGAGATTGCACCCTTGCACTCCATCCTGGGCAACAGAATGAGACTCTATCTCAAAAAAAAACAAAAGAAAAGAAAAAGAATGGCTTCCTAGCATCTTTGGAGAAGGGCTTCACTAACATCAAATCCTGTCTTCCTCTCATCACCTTCTAGCCCAGTATTTCCCCAAAGTGAGAATAATAAGAATCATCTGGGGAGCTGTTAAAACCCAGACTCTGAGACCAGACAGGGGCATGGTTCCCAGGTGTGGGCATGATTTTTCCCTGGGGTTGCATTTAACAAAGTTCAAAACCCAGGAGGTACAATCAAAGCCTGAGCCATCCAGAGACTCAAGACTTCTTAGGGAAGATGAAAAAGAGAAATTCCGGCCGGGCGCAGTGGCTCTCGCCCGTAATCCCAGCACTTTGGGAGTCCAAGGCAGGAGGACCACTTGAGCCCAGGAGTTAGAGACCAGCCTGGCCAACATGGTGAGACCCTCACCTCTACAAAAAAAAAAAAAAAAAAAAAAAAAGAGCGAGAACAAGAAGTTCCCAGAGAAAGTTCCCAGAGGAAACAGGAGGGAAAAGGCCAAGGACTGCACCAGCCAGCTAGGGTGTGAGTCTGTGAACCATAGTCTGGGGGGCTGGGTGTGAATTCCCAGTCCAGGGGGTGTGAATACGTAGCGACACCAATGCTGGCCCTGCACCCAGCCTCCTCCCTGGGCGAACTATCGACTGAAGCCACCCCTCGTGTCCCCACTGTTCCTGGTTTTGACTTCCTCACCTGATGAATGGGCGGGGAGGGTAATTCCCCTACGGTGGGGCTTTTTTCACTCTGTTGTTATGTGTTCTTATAAAATGTGCTCTCTGATGTCATCTATATCTCCCTAGAAGGAATCATTAGTTTATCTTTTTTTTTTTTTTTTGATACAGTTTCACTCTGGTCGCCCAGGCTGGAGTGCAGTGGTGCGAACTCGGCTCACTGTAACCTCCACCTCCTGGGTTCAAGCGATTCTCCCACCTCAGTCTCCCAAGGCCTGGTGTGGTGGCTCACGCCTGTAATCCCAGCAATTTGGGAGGCCGAGGTGGGTGGATCACTTGGGGTCAGGAGTTTGAGACCAGCCTGGCCAACATGGTGAAACTCCGTCTTTACTAATAATACAAAAATTGGCCAGGCGTGGTGGCAGGCGGGCGTAATCCCAGCTACTCGGGAGGCTGAGGCAGGAGAATTGCTTGAACCCAGAAGGTGGAGGTTGCAGTGAGCCGAGATCGCGCCACTGCACTCCAGCCTAGGGACAGAGTGAAACTGTATCTCAAAAAATAATAATAATAGGCCGGGCGCGGTGGCTCAAGCCTGTAATCCCAGCACTTTGGGAGGCCGAGGCGGGCAGATCACGAGGTCAGGAGATCAAGACCATCCTGGCTAACACGGTGAAACCCCGTCTCTACTAAAAATACAAAAAATTAGCCAGGCGTGGTGGCGGGCGCCTGTAGTCCCAGCTACCCGGAGAGGCTGAGGCAGGAGAATGGCGTGAACCCGGGAGGCGGAGCTTGCAGTGAGCCGAGATCGCGCCACTGCACTCCAGCCTGGGCGACAGAGAGAGAGTCCGTCTCAAAAAAAGAAAAATAAATAATAATAATAATTTAAAAAAATAAATAAAAAATAAGAAATAAAAGAATGAGCCACAATGTCCCTTTGTTCTACAGGGCCACTCTTGCGGTATCCACAGTTGCCAAAAACCCCCACCTGCCTTGTCTACGGACGCCCATTGTGGTGATGCCACGAACACCTTTGATCCTATGGATACCAGGGTGAATTCAGCATCCAAGTCCTTGAATTCTTCCCGTGAGTATAAGCTGCCCTGGCACAGCCCTCTTCTTTGCCAGGAACCCAATCCTTCAAACTTCCCTCAAAGACCGGGTACTTTTAGCATGACTGCTCTAGAGACTCTGGGTGGGGCTCAAAGCTTAACCTCCAGGGTCAGCAACATTTTATGGAAAGAGCCACAGAGTAAATATTTTAAACATTCTCGTACACTGACACTCAGCTGGACTGGCAAAGCAGGATATCTGTGTGTCAGTGTGCGTTTTATTCAGCCGTTGTTGGGGTCAGCGCCTGTGGGCGGCCCCCGGCAGCTAATGCCCTCCTGTGAGGAACAATACCTCACTGTCAAGCACAGTCCGCCACATATTCTTGCCCTGGTCGCTCGCTCTTTCTTTTCTTTTCTTTCTGTTCTTTCTTTCTCTCTTTCTTTCTTTTCTTTTTCTTTCTGTCTCTTTATCTATTTCTGTTTCTTTCTCTCTCTCTCACCTTCTTTCTTTCTTTCCTTCTTCCTTTCTCTCTCTTTCTATCTCTCTTTCCTTCCTTCCTTCTTTCCTTGTTTCCTTCTTTCTTTTCTTTTCTTTCTCTTTCTCCTTCCCTTTCTTTCTTTCCTTTCTCTCTTTCTCTTTCCCTTCCTTCCTTCCTCCCTCCCTCCCTCTCTCTCTCTCTTTCTTTCTTTCTTTTTTTTTTTTGAGACAGAGTCTCGCTCTGTCGCCCAGGCTGGAGTGCAGTGGTGCAATCTCGGCTCACTGCAAGTTCCGCCTCCCGGGTTCACACCATTCTCCTGCCTCAGCCTCTCCGGGTAGCTGGGACTACAGGCGCCCGCCACCATGCCCAGCTAATTTTTTTGTATTTTTTAGTAGAGACAGGGTTTCACCGTGGTCTCGATCTCCTGACCTCGTGATCCGCCCGCCTCGGCCTCCCAAAGTGCTGGGATTACAGGCGTGAGCCACCGCGCCCGGCCTCTCTCTTTCTTTCTTGACAGGGTCTTGCTGTGTCTCCCAGGCTGGAATGCCAAGATGCAGTCATAGCTCACTGCAGCCCAAATAAATTTCCCCAGGCTCAGGTGATCCTCCTACCTCACCCTTCCAAGTAGCTAGGACCAACAGGTACATGCCACCATGCATGTCTAATTTTTATTTTTATTTTTTGAGACTGATCTTGCTCTGTCACCCAGGCTGGAATGCAGTGGCACGATCACAGCTCACTGCAGCCTTGACAACCCGGCCCCTCCAAGCAATCTCCCACCTCACCCTCCCGAGTAGCTGGGACCTCAGGCATGTACCACCATGTCCTGCTAATTTTTTATTGTTTGTAGAGGCAGGGTCTCCCTATGTTGCCCAGGGTGGTCTTGAACACCTGGCCTCAAGCAATCCTCCTGCCTTGGCCACCCAAAATGCTGGGATCATGGGCATGAGCCACTGTGCCTGGTCTGGTCTTCCTCCTTTCATCCTCTTAGTCCTTGACCTGTCCCTCTTCTAGAGTCCTCCCTCTTCATGACCCTCTCCCCCTTGTTGGGGCTCAGAAACTGATACCCCTAAATACAGCACATTAAAGGAGCCTCAAGGGCTGGGCGCAGTGGCTCATGCCTGTAATCCCAGCACTTTGGGAGGCCGAGGCAGGCAGATCACTTGAGGTCAGGAGTTCAAGGCCAGACTGACCAACATGCAAAACCCTGTCTCTACTAAAAATACAGAAAAATAAAATTAGTTGGGTATTGTGACACACGCCTATAATCCCAGCTACTTGGGAGGCTGAGGCAGGAGAATCTGGGAGGCAGAGGTTACAGTGAGCCGAGATCACGCCACTGCACTCTAGCCTGGGCAACAGAGCGAGACTCTGTCTCAAAAAATAATAATAAATAAATAAATGAGCCTCAAGGTCTCTGACTTCCCCGCATCATGTCTCCCAAAGCACAGGCCTTTATCTGTGTAAGATCCAGACCTGCCAAGGGGAATAATTGTTTTTTCTTCTCCTCCCTATGAGACAAAGAATGTAACCACACCTGAACAGATCCCATCACTGTCAATAGGAATGATTTCCAGGACACATTCATGCTCTCTAGTAATCCTTTATTGCCCTCAACGGAATTCCTCTAGCCCCCTCCCATAATCAGTTTGCCAGGAGAACATATAAGCTTCTGAACCTCCTTGGGGGGTGGGCGATCACTGTGGCTCTCCCCAAGCTCAGGTTAAATACATTTGTAAGCCTTTTCTCCTGCTAATCTGCCTCCTATCAGTTCTTCAGCCAACCTTCAGAGAGCCAAACGCAGCCTTCACCTTGGCTTCAACACCTTCCATGCCTTCTGCTTCTCCCCCTCCCCTGCAACGCATTCCCCACTCCTTGGGTCCCCCACTTCCAAGCATCCCACTCTCCCTGCTATATGTCATCCTCCTCATTCTCTGCTTTTATAACCCTTTTAAAATTATAGACCCAGCCACGTGCAGTGATGCATGCCTGTAATCCCAGCTCTTTAGAGGCTGAGGCAGGCGGTTCATTTGAGCTCAGGAGTCCTGAACCAGCTGGGGCAACATGGTGAGACCCCCATCTCTACCAAATTGCAAATATTAGCTGGGTGTGGTGGCGTGAGCCTGTATTCCCAGCTACTCAGGAGGCTGAGGTAGGAGAATGGTTTGACCCCAGGAGATGGAAGTTGTAGTGAGCCAAGATCACGACACTACACTCCAGCCTGGGCAACACAGCAAGATCAAGCCTAAAAAAAAAAAAAAAATTAGGCGGGGCGTGGTGGCTCACACCTGTAATCCCAGCACTTTGGGAAGCCGAGGCAGGTGGATCACCTGAGGTCAGGAGTTTGAGACCAGCCTGGCCAACATGGCAAAACTCCATCTCTACTAAAAATACAAAAAAATTAGCTGGTTGTGGTGGTGGGTGCCTGTAATCCTGGCTACTCGGGAGGCTGAATCAGGAGAATCGCTTGAACCTGGGAGGCAGAAGTTGCAGTGAGCTGAGATCACGCCATTGTACTCTAGCCTGGGTGACACAGTGAGACTCTATCTCAAAAAATAAAATAAAATAAAATAAATCAATTAAAAAAAGTCAGCTAGTACACTTTTCCTCCCTCCCTTTCTCTGTCTCTCTTTTTTTTTTTTTTTTTTGAGACAGTTTCACTCTTGTCACCCAGGCTGGAGTGCAATGGCACAATCTCTGCTCATTGCAACCTCCACCTCCCAGATTCAAGCAATTCTCCTGCCTCAGCCTCCAGAATAGCCGGGATTACAGGCGCTCGCCACCACACCCAGTTAATTTTTTGTATGTTTAGTAGAGATGAGGTTTCACCATGTTGGCCAGGCTAGTGTCGAACTCCGGACCTCAGGTGATCCACCTGCCTCTGCCTCCCAAAGTCCTGGGATTACAGGTGTGAGCCACCATGCCCAGCCCTTTCTTTCTTTCTTTTAAGATATTATTCCTCTTTTACCCAGGCTGGAGTGCAATGGCGTGGGGATCTTGGCTCACTGCAATCTCCACCTCCTATGCTCAAATGATCCTTCTGCCTCAGCCTCCTAAGTAGCTGGGAACACAGACACGAGCAACCAATCCTAATTCTTGTATTTTTCGTAGAGACAGGGTTTTGCCATGTTCTCCAGGCTGGTCTCAAAGCAAATGCTGGCCAGGCTCATTTTTTTAATTTGAATTGTGGGAAAACAGGCTGGATCAAATGGTCCTGGACATGCCCTGGAAGAAACAACATTTAGCTGTGCAAGGCACAGTGTCAGTGTCTGGTATTGGGGTGCCCCGGTCTCAAGTTCCAAGAAAAAGGCAAGGCAGACCATGAATTTTGTGTGGCTCCAACTCAGTTTTCTTCATCTGTTGCTTCACTTGCAATTGCTAGACCAGAATCACTTTGACCTAAAACTAGCTACGATAATTAACATTCAGTATGACTCAGTACCTAACAAATTCAAAATGTAAGGAACTGTCTTTAGAACTTGTTCTATATAACCGTGTTATTAAAGTCTGCTGAGGCTGTTTCATGCAGCTTTTTTTTTTTTTTTTTTTTTTTTTTTTTTCTGGCGATAGGATCTCACTCTATCGCCCAGGCTGGAGAGCAGTGGTGTGATCACAGCTCACTGCAGCCTCAACCTCCTGGGCTCAAGCAATCCTCCCAAAGTGCTGGGATTACAGGCATGCACCACTGCACCCAATTAATTTTTGTATTTTTTGTAGAGATGGAGTGTCACTATGTTGCCCAGGCTGGTCTCCAGCTCCTGGCCTTAAGCAATCCACCAACTCGGCCTCTCAAGTGCTGGGATTATAGGCGGAAGCCACTACTCCCAGCCCCAGATTTTTTTCTCATTTATATTTCCACAAACCTCAAAAAAAAAAAAACCTCCAAAGGTCCCTAGGTCAGTCACTTCCCACTAGTAAATAAGTCAGCGTCTTTGCAGAGATCAAAGGAAAAGCAATTTTCCTTACCATAGAGCCTCTTACAGGAAAGACAGCTCTGATTTTCCATATGTTGCCCAAGCATGCTAGGATGTTCCTATGCCCAGATGGCATTTTTACTAACCCATTGTTCCATCCCTTTCCAGCCCTCCTTCCTGTAACGTAAGTGCAGGTGGGAGTTGGGGATTGGTCTGCTAACTGGGTATACAGAAAACAGATGGGTATGCTATTCTTGGTAAGGGAGCTTCTGTCCTGGGAAAAATGTGGCCTCTCCTAAGGAACCCTATCCCATTGAATCACTCTGATTCGCTTTTTTTTGTTTTTTTTTTTTTTTGAGATGGAGTCTTGCTCTGTTGCCTAGGCTGGAGTGCAGTGGTGTGATCTCAGCTCACTGCAACCTCTGTCTCCCGGTTCTAGTGACTCTCTTGCCTCAGCCTCCCGAGTAGCTGGGACAATAGGCATACACCACCACGCCTGGCTAATTTTTTTTTTTTTTTTGAGACGGAGTCTTACTCCGTGCCAGGCTGGAGTATAGTGGTGTGATCCCGGCTCACTGTAACCTCTGCCTCCCAGGTTCAAGTGATTTTCTTGCCTCAGCCTCTCGAGTAGCTGGGACTACAGGTGCCCACCACCACACACTGCTAATTTTTGTACGTTTAGTAGAAACAGGTTTTCATCATGTTGGCCAGGATGGTCTCGATCTCTTGACCTCGTGATCCACCTGCCTTGGCCTCCCAAAGTGCTGGTATTACAGGCGTGAGCCACCGCGCCCGGCCCTAATTTTTGTGTTTTTAGTAGAGATGGAGTTTTGCCATGTTGGCCAGGCTGGTCTGGAACTCCTGGCCTTAGGTGATCTGCCCACACTGGTCTTCCAAAGTGTTGAGATTACAGGCAAGAGCCACTGTGCCCTTCCTCTCACATTTTCTCTCTTCCCAGATTTGGTTCAAGAACTTAAGAGTTAGGCCATGTGTGGTGGCTCACGCCTGTAATCCCAGCACTTTGAGAGGCCAAGGCAGGCAGATCACTTGAACTCAAGAGTTCCAGACCACCCTGGGCAACATGGTGAGATCCCTGACTACAAAAATTCGCCAGGTGTGGTGGCACGTGTCTGCAGTCCCTGCTATTCAGGAAGCTGAGGCAGGCGGATCGCTTCAGCCTGGGAGGTCAAGACTGCAGTGAGCTGAGATGGAGACACAGCACTCCAGCCTGAGCGACAGAGCCAGACCCTGCCTCAAGAACACAAAACAAAACGATAATACTGGAGAGCCAGAGCAGGAACCAGTCTCCTCTCCAATCTCCAAACCTGAGAGAGACATGAGTCACACTGACGGCTTTGCCTGCCTGCGATCTCTCTATGTGTGTTGATTCTTGCGGAACGTGGCGCTTCGAGCATCTCCTCTGCCCCTATGCCCGTGACCCTGTCCCTCTTCTTGTCTCCACTGCCCCCTAAGCGGGTACATTTGCCCACCTTCTCACCCGGGACACCCTGGGCGTGGATCTCCTCACCTGCAGTGCTAGGTGTGCTCTCAGGGTCTCCACATCCCTCCACATCCCTAACCCCTGCAAGGCTGGCCTCTTTACCTGCAAAGCCCCCCGCCGCGGCCTCCTCCCTCAACCATACCCAGATGCCAGGCTCACTTCCCGCCGCCTGCCTGGGACGCGGCTGCTCACGCATCCCCCACGCCCTCTGAAGCGCGCCCCCCGCCCATGGCGCGCTCCACGCCCTCTCGCCTGACCCCTGTTTCCGCTGCCGGCGTCTCCACACCCCCCGACGCCGCCACGCCCTGGACGGAGGTCTCTAGAGTGCGCGCCCGCTGCACGTCCCTCAGGAGTTTCGCTGCGCCACGAGGCGCTGGCGCGCGGCTCCCGGTCCATCCACCCCGGGCCCGGCGACACCTTTCTTTGCCACCTGGAACCAACATCTTGGTTCCCTTTTGAGGGATCAGAACTTGTTTAATTGGAATACGGCACAATTTTGAATTTTTCTGCCGTCTCTATTCCAATTTCAGAGTTCTGCTGTCCAGCCCTGCGACAATCTTCCGGTGCCAACGCGGCAGGTCAGTATGTATCCCCCACGATGCCCCCCGGGCCATGGGCCCCTAGTTAACAGGCTTCCCTTTCGCCCGCTGCCTGGAAGTATCGCCACCTCGCCCCGCCCAACCCCCCGCCCCAGACAGCTCTGCAGCCACAGCCCTTCATCCAACCAGGAAGTCCAGAGCCCATCTGGCCCGCTAGACCTCGGGAAACCGCGGCGTCAGAGCACCCATTAAGAGGGGTCCAGGGCGGGCGCGGTGGTTCGCATCAGGGCACCCATTAAGAGGGGTCCAGGCCGGGCGCGGTGGTTCGCATCAGGGCACCCATTAAGAGGGGTCCAGGCCGGGCGTGGTGGTTCGCATCCGGGCACCCATTAAGAGGGGTCCAGGGCGGGCTTGGTGGTTCGCATCAGGGCACCCATTAAGAGGGGTCCAGGGCGGGCGCGGTGGTTCGCATCAGGGCACCCATTAAGAGGGGTCCAGGCCGGGCGTGGTGGTTCGCATCAGGGCACCCATTAAGAGGGGTCCAGGCCGGGCGTGGTGGTTCGCATCAGGGCACCCATTAAGAGGGGTCCAAGCTGGGCAGGGTGGTTCGCATCAGAGCACCCGTTAAGAGGGGTCCAGGCCGGGCGCGGTGGTTCGCATCAGGGCACCCATTAAGAGGGGTCCAGGCCGGGCGCGGTGGTTCGCATCAGGGCACCCATTAAGAGGGGTCCAAGCTGGGCAGGGTGGTTCACATCAGAGCACCCGTTAAGAGGGGTCCAGGCCGGGCACGGTGGCTCACGCCTGTAATCCCAGCACTTTGGGAGGATCACCCGAGGTGAGGAGTTCGAGACCAGCCTGGCCAACGTGGCGAAACCCCGTCTTTACGGAAAAATACAAAATTTAGCAGGGCGTAGTGGCAGGCGCCTGTAATCCCAGCTATTCGGGAGGCTGAGGTGGGAAAATCGGTTGAACGCGGGAGGCGGAGGTTGCAGTGAGCCTAGATTGTGCCGCTGCACTCCAGCCCGGGCGGCAGAGTGGGACTCCGTCTTGGGGAAAAAAAAAAGGGTTGTCCAGGCCCTGCGTGGTGGCTCAGGCCTGCAATTCCAGCACTGTAGGAGGCTGCGGCAGGAGGATCGCCTGAGACCAGGAGTTAAGAGACCAGCCTGGGCAGTATAGTGACACCCCCTGTGTTTGTTTGTTTGTTGAGACCCTTGTGTTAAGGCAAACTAAATATGGCCTGAGAAGGACTCCATAATTCTATATTTGAGTCCTTGTGGATGAACTGCAACCTAACTTAATAGGTACAAAAGATTGAAAACCTAAATTAGGCCCGGCACGGTGGCTCACGCCTGTAATCCCAGCTCTTTGGGAGGCCGAGGCGCGCGAATCACCTGAGGTCGGGACTTTGAGACTAGCCTGACCAACATGGAGAAACCCCGTCTCTTCTAAAAATACGAAATTAGCCGGGCGCGGTGGCTCACGCTTGTAATCCCAGCACTTTGGGAGGCCGAGGCGGGCGGATCACGAGGTCAGGAGATCGAGACCACGGTGAAACCCCAACTCTACTAAAAATACAAAAAATTACCCGGGCGTGGTGGCGGGCGCCTGTAGTCCCAGCTACTCGGAGAGGCTGAGGCAGGAGAATGGCGGGAACCCAGGAGGCGGAGCTTGCAGTGAGCCGAGATTGCGCCACTGCACTCCAGCCTGGGCCACACAGCGAGACTCCGTCTCAAAAATAAAAAAAATAAAATAAAAATACGAAATTGGCCAGACGTGGTGGCTCATGCCTGTAATCCCAGCTACTCGGGAGGCCGAGGCAGGAGGATAGCTTGAACCCAGGAGGCAGAAGTTGCAGTCAGCCGAGATTGCGCCATTGCACGCTCTAGCCTGGTCAACAAGGGCGGGAAACTCCGTATCAAAAAAAAAAAAAAAAGGAAGCCTAACTTACGTTTTATGTGCCTGTAACCGCCACTGAGTGTTGGCCAATCCCAGCAGTCCAGCAGCTTTACTTCATCCACTCACAGGCTGCTGAGAATTCAAACTGTGTTCAAATAAGGCAAACGCTGAGCGTTAACCAATCCAGCTCTTTCTGTACCTCACTTCCGATTTCTGTATGTCACTTTCCTTTTCTTGTCCATAAATTTGTTCTGACCACGAGGCACCCCTGCAGTCCGTCTCAATCTGCCGTGACTTCAGGAGCTGCCTGATTTGCCAGAGGTTCGTTGTTCAGTTAAACTCCTTTAAATTTATTTTATGTATTTTATTTTATTTTATTTATTTTTATTTATTTCATTTTTATTTTTATTTTATTTTTATTTTTATTTTATTTCATTTTTATTTTATTTTATTTTTATTTTTATTTTTATTTTTTTGAGACGGAGTCTCACTCTGTGCCCAGAGTCTCGCTCTGTGCCCCAGGCTGGAGTGCACTGGCACCATCTCTGCTCACTGCAACCTCCGCGTCCTAATTCAAGTGATGCTCCCGCCTCAGCCTTACGAGTAGCTGGTATTACAGGTGCCCACCACAACACCTGGTTAATTTTTTCTGTTTTTAGTAGAGACGGGTATTTACCACGTTGGCCAGGCTGGTCTTGAACTCCTGACCTCAAGTGATCTGCTCACCTCAGCCTCCCAAAGTGCTGGGATTACAGGTGTGAGCCACTGTACCTGGCCCCCTTTAAATTTAATTCTGCTGAAGTTTTTCTTTTAACAGATGGTGTCAGAAGCGGAGTCCAGAGTAGAGCTTCTAGGGACCTTCAGGAGTGCTGAGTGAACACGCAAGGTGCCTGCGGAACCCACTTGTGTCCATTGACCTCTCGAGTGGCCGGGGATTGTGGGTGAGTTCCCTCTCGGATTTCAGAGCTCCACAGATTTGTGTTTTGAGCTCTCCGAGTTTCATTGAGCAAATATCTGATCCAAACTGGGTTTGGAAGCTGTGACAGAAACTGGACTGTTTCCGGGAACGGATCTGATCTGGTAATTAGCTGGCTTGGACCCAGTTAGAGGCCTCAGTCAGAAGGAAACTGGTAGCAAATGGTAATATTGCAGGAGGTGTAAAATTTGGCTTTTAAAAATTAACGGGGATGTTTGTGTTCTGCCCCTTTGTTTCATTTTTCTTGTGCACTTAGGTATTTAAAAAAAAATTACTGGGTAAGTTAATCAAGGGAACCTGAGAGTAATGCCAATATTTTAGGTAAAAATGGGATCCTTTTTTTTTTTTTTTGAGGTGGAGTCTCGCTTGGTCGCCCAGGCTAGAGTGCAGTGGCGCGATCTCGGCTCACTGCAAGCTCCACCTCCCAGGTTCACGCCATTCTCCTGCCTCAGCCTCCCGAGTAGCTGGGACTACGGACACCCGCCACCACGCCTGGCTGATTTTTTTTTTTTGTATTTTCAGTAGAGACGGGGTTTCACCGTGTGAGCCAGGATGGTCTCGATCTCCTGACCTCGTCGTCCGCCCGCCTCTGCCTCCCAAAGTGCTGGGATTACAGGCATGAGCCACTGTGCCCCACCAAAAATGGGATCCTTAAATTCTGAAAAACTGAGTTCCTTCCTGCTTATACATTAGGCACGGGAAGGAACAAAGAGTTACAGAAATGGCAAAATCTGGCTGAGCGTGGTGGCTCACGCCTGTAATCCCAGCACTTTGGGAGGCTAAGGTGGGTGGATCACCTGAGCTCAGGAGTTCAAAACCAGCCTGCCCAACATGGTGAAACCCATCTCTACTAAAAAGACAAAAATTAGTGGGGCGTGGTAGTTTGTGCCTGTAGTCCCAGCTACTTAGGAGGCTGAGGCATGAGAATTGCTTGAATCCAGTAGGCGGAGGTTGCAGTGAGCGGAGATTGTACCACTGTACTCCAGCCTGGGTGACAGAGCGAGACTCTGTCTCAAAAAATAAAAATGAGGCCGGGCGCGGTGGCTCACACCTATAATCCCAGCACTTTGGAAGGCCAAGGCAGGTTGTATCACCTGAGGTCAGGAGTTCGAGACTAGCCTGGCCAACATGGTGAAACTCTGTCTCTACTAAAAATACAAAAAATTAGCCAGGTGTGGTGGCACGCACCTGTAATCCCAGCTATTTGGGAGGCTGAGGCGGGAGAATCTTGAAGCCAGGAGGCTGAGGTTGCAGTGAGCCGAGGTTGCTCCATTGCACTCCAGCCTGGGCAACAAGAGCAAAACACCGTCTCAAAAATAAATAAATAAATAAAAATTAAAAAATTAAAACGAGGGCTCCCAAAAGTTAAATCTGCTAATCTTTCAGCTTCGTTACTATCCCGATCCAAAGGAAGCAGACTGCAGCACCAGTTGGCTGACTTTGGATAAGTAATGGGGTCCATTCTACCTAAGTAAAGGATGGGATTGGGTTAGAGGCCCTCCCCTCAGTAAAGTCCCCCTTGGTTAAAAATGGATTAAAGATGACAGGGCCCAGCTGGGGGCAAGTTTGAGCCTTGCGAGTTCAATATTGGGTGCTAAGCACAGTGGCCAGTGTCTGGGTTTTGTCACGTATTTTGCTTTGGCGCCAGAATGAAAAATGTTAATTGGCTTACCCCACGCAACCCCTCAGGCCACAGCTTGCAAAACTAAGAGGCTTTTGCCTAAGGTTCCATAAAACAGAAAAAGAATTTCCTTTATGATGCCACAGGCTTGGCCCTCAGGACTATAGTGTGGCAAACAGGGTCACTAGGGCCACCTGGGCAAAGGGAACCCAGAAGCCTGGCATGCTGGCAAAAGGTAAAGTATTTCTTACCCATTAGACTCCGGCCTCTCTCTGTGCAAACTGGTTAAATGAACAGTAAAAATCACTGTTTATCTCCTCTGTAATGCTTTGATTAATACAAAAAAGAATTCTGAGGCTGGTCTTAAGAAGCTGTAATCAATCTGGTGTGCTTTGTGTCTTTCTGTATTCTGTCACAAAGAGGGGTACCTTCGGATAAAATGCGTGCCTAGGGCCGCATAAGCCCCCTGTTCGAGATGGCCAAGCAAACTGGTCAATCATGTCCTTGGAAGCTTAACCTCCTAATACCATGTGGCCATGCTTTCTCTTTTCACAGCAGTGGGCCGGGTTCAGGGTTCCATTCCCAGCTCACTCAACGAGTACTTTCTGGTGTGACCTTTACCATGTGTTGATTCTCTTCCCTCTGTTTCTTATAGAACACAGAAATATTAGCTGTTTGGCCTAGCCAAAGTTGGGTAATAAAAGATTTAAAAGGACTTTTTAAAACAAGTGCTATAGTTAAAACTCAGGTACATTAAAAGTAGATATTTGGCGGGGCGTCATGGCTCATGCCTGTAATCCCAGTACTTGGGGAGGCTGAGGCAGGCTCACTTGAGGTCAGGATCACTTGAGGTCAGGAATTCAAGACAAGCCTGGGCAACATAGCAAAACTCTGCCTCTACTAAAAAAAAAAAAAAAAAAAAAAAAAAATTAGCTGGGCATGTTGGTGCACGCCTGTAATCCCAGCTATTCAGGAAGGCGGGAAAATTGCTTGCATCCGGGAGGCGGAGCTTGCAGTGAGCCAAGATTGCACCACTGCACTCCTGCCTGGGCGACAGAGCGAGACTCCGTCTCAAAAAAATAAATAAAATAAAATAAAACAAAATAAAATAAAATAAAATAAAATAAATAAAATAAAAGTGTAGTGCTCCCTTCAGCAGCACATATACTAAAATTGGAATGATACAGAGAAGATTAGCATGGCCCCCTGCACAAGGATGACATGCAAATTCATGAAGCGTTCCATATTTTGTGCATCCTGTCAAGATCATTTCTGTGTCTGCTAACTAGCACTAAGGAAATAGCGTGAATCTAAGCAAAAATAGGTGGCACCCAAAAACAAAATTGTGATTTTCATTAAAAAATATATATATAAAATAAAATACATATAAAATAAAATATATATATATAAAATAAATATATATATATGTGTGTGTGTATATTCAAATTCTTTTTTTTTTTTTTTGAGATGGAGTTTCACTCTTGTCACCCAGGCTGGAGTGCCATCGCACGATCTCGGCTTACGGCAACCTCCGCCTCCCGGGTTCAAGTGACTTTCCTGCCTCAGCCTCCCGGGTAGTTGGGATTACAGGTGCCTGCCACCACGCCCAGCTGATTTTTGTATTTTTAGTAGACACAGGGTCTCGCCATGTAGGCCAGTCTGGTCTTGAACTCCTGACCTTGGGTGGATCCCAAAGTGCTGGGATTACAGGTGTGAGCCACCGTGCCTGGCAATGTGTATATTCAAATTCTAACAGCCTGAGACTCCTTGGGAAAAACAGGAGGCACCAGAGACGCCATTTTGGAAAAAAACCTGTTTTCCTCATGGAACCACAGGAATTGGAAATGGATAGATTTCCCTTCAGAAATCTAAGGCTCTGTTCTTTTTGGGATTCAGGATCTGGTATAAAAATGGGACCCTTAATTTTTGGAGACCTGTTTTGCCTTTCTGCTGTGCCCACTTATTATATTGGGCCCTAGAAACTGCATGCTTTCCTTCCTGTTTGTCCAAGGACTCCACCCTAAAGCCAGTAATCTCAAATAAATAAATAAGCACCTAAATCAAATATTTTGAAAGAACAATAAAAACGAATGCCTTTTAGTTCACATAACTTTAGCAATCTTTGGGAAATAAAAAGTTTTAAAGATTATTGGGAAAAATGAAGACATTTAGTCTAAATTAGGCAGGTCAGATATTAGGTTTGTTCGATTCTTTAAGGTCATCAACTGCTTCTTAGGCTTTTGAAAATTGTTCAGTTTACCTACTTAGGAGCATTAGATTCTAGATAAGGCCTGGGAACATGGTGGAATTAGCCATGCACTCTATCTATGCAAAGGTTATAAAGAAAAGAGATTTTTTTTTTAATTAACAAAAGCCATAGGTGGTTGTGCTCTGCCTACCCAGCACAGCAGGTGAGATGATGCACTCTCAGTGGACTGAAGAGGCCACGGGATCCCACCTCAACTGGATAGCACGCTGGCCTTCACCTTCATTGCGCCATGGCAGCTTTCATGTGAGCCACTGACTCGTGCACATGTTAGACTCGTGGTCTATAAGAAAGCATCTTGTATGGTAAATTGTTGTTCTAAAGTAAAATAACTGGTTTGTTCAAAAAGGGGATGTTAAGGACAAGTCAGAAAGTCAAAGCATGTTGTAGATGGTATGGGAAAGTCATGAAAGGGTTCGTGAAAGGAAATTTAAGCCACCAAAAGTAAAAATTGCTAGTTACCATTATAACATATGATTGAAACTGAAAAAAAGTGTGTGAGAAGAGTGAAACATGTTTTTGGTAAAAGATTTTAAAAAGGCAGGAGAATGTAAATTTTCACCTAGTTTAGAGGGTTATGTGATTTTTAAATTAGATAAGAATAAGCTCACGGTTTGAACAAGTTGTGGAAGGTTTGTAAACATTAATCTTGCAAAAAAAATTCTGTGTGCGAACGTGTTGACTAAATTTAAAGGGGTATTTTCCAGTTTTCCATAAATTAAACATTGAAATAAAAGGACAAACAGGGTTTCTTTTTTTGTTTTTTTGTTGCCCACGCTATGGGCAACTATGCAGCCAGGCATGTTGGTGCATGCCTGTAATCCCAGCTACTCAGGAAGCTGAGGCGGGAAAATTGCTTGAACCCAGGAGGCAGAGGTGGCAGTGAGCCAAGATCACACCACTGCATTCCAGCCTGGGTGACAGAGCAAGACCCTATCTCGAAAAAAAGAAAAAAGAAAAGCAATAGCTACCTGGGTGTCAGGTATCAGTGCAAATGGGAAGTCAGGTCTTCTCTGACTCCTAGGACATTCCTCTCTCTGTCTTTAGGGGTTGAATTCCTTGTTAGAACTCCATCTTGTTAAAGGGGACTCGCACCTGCCCTTGCCTTCTGCAGCAGCCCTCCTTAATCCTCTCCAAACTTCCATCTCCAGACCACACAGATTCTCCTCACGAGTGCCCTGGGTGGACATTGGTGAAAGGTCACTGCCTTCAGGACACACCATAGGTACAGTCACCAAGGTAACCCAGTTCAAAGAAGAGCAGGATGTTGGGTATTTACAAAGGAGATCTAGCAATTGGTCCAAACCAGTCAGTGCTGGCATGCACCATTCGTCGTGCCATCAGTGGCAAGATGGAGATCTGGCAATGCATGGGTTCACAGTAAGATACACGCCCTGTGCCATTCCACCCTATGATTGGAAAAGGAGTCTTCTTTTCTTCTTTTTCTTTCTTTTTTTTTTTTTTTTTGAGACAGGGTCTCACACTGTTGCCCAGGTTGTAGTGTAATGGTGCAATCTTGGCTCACTGCAGCCTCTGCCTCCTGGGGTCAAGTGATACTCAGCCTCCTGAGTGGCTGAGATCACAGATGCCAGCCACCATGCCTGGCTAATTTTTTTGTTTGTTTGTTTTATGTTTTTTGAGACTGAATCTTGCTCTGTTGCGCAGGCTGGAGTGCAATGGTGCAATCTTCCACCTCCCGGGTTCAAGCAATTCTTCTGTCTCAGCCTCTCAAGTAGCTGGGATTACAGGCGCCCGCCACTACACCTGGCTAATTTTTATATTTTTAGTGGAGACGGGGTTTCGCCATGATGACCAGGCTTGTCACAAACTCCTGACCTCAAATGATCTGCCCACCTCGGCCTTCCAAAGTGCTGGGATTACAGGTGTGAGCCACTGCACCCAGCCAATTTTTGTATTTTTTTTTTTTGTAGAGACAGGGTTTTGCCATGTTGCCCAGGCTGGTCTCGAACTCCTGACCTCAGGTGATCCGCCTTCCTTGGCCTCCCAAAGTGTTGGGATTACAGGTGGGAGCCACCATGTCCAGCTGCTTTTTTTTTTTTTTAATTTTTTTTTTTTTTTGACATAACAGACAACACCACTCTCTCTCTTTTATTTTTTTTATAGAGACGGGGTCTCACTATGTTGACCAGGCTGGTCTTTTTAAATTTTATTTTTTTGAGATGGAGTCTCACTCTGTCACCCAGGCTGGAGTGTAGTGGCAGGATCTTGGCTCACTGCAACGTCTGCACCCCAGGTTCAAGCGATTCTCCTGCCTTAGCCTTCCAAGTAGCTGGGATTACAGGCTCATGCCACGTGGCTGGCTAATTTTTTTTTTTTTTTTGTATGTTTTTAGATTTTTTTTTTTAAGTAGAGACAGGGTTTCACCATGTTGGCCAGACCGGTCTTGAACTCCTGACGTCAGATGATCCACCCTCCTCGACCTCCCAAAGTGCTGGTATTACAGGCATGAGCCACCATACCCAGCCTTCCTGCTATTTTTGAAGTACCTGTACCAGGCTGGTTTCTCTGGGTGAGGGGAGTGGTCAGGCAGAGGCAGGTCCCGTCATGGTAAGCAGCTAGGAGACCCTGTCAATCTTCATACACATAGATCAAGCAATTATTACTACAGAAAATGTAGGAGCAGATTCTGCAGCATGTCAGATCCAAAGAAGCTTCCCTTGCAAGTTGGTAACCTTGAGGGCTTCAATACCGCACAGAGTTGGTCTAGGTAATGGCTGGCCATCCAGGCATAATAACTTGGGGAACAATTCCAGGATGGAGGTTATGTTGCTAGACTTGTTTGTCCGGGAAAGTGGTAGACAGGAAGTTCCTGTCTGCACACATGTCTCCAGGCTCCAGCCCTTTCCCCTGTCCATCTGTCCTGCAGACTCCGCCTAAGGCATGGTGTCTTGGAGGACGTGCAGAAAGGCAGCCATGCACTTTCTAGGTTTCGATGCCATCTTAGAGTCACTGGTCACCAGGTCTGGGTCAAAGGGGAGTCTCTGGCTGTCAAGACTGGACTGGGAGGAATCACATCGCGTCTTCACCATCAGCTTTATCTGCTTTGCCTTTTCCGACTTCAGCTTTCTCTGCAGGGCCTATCAGCAGGGTTGATAAAGATTGATATCTTTTTGTTATCCTCGTCCCGAATCTTGCCACTGACATTCTTCAGTGCTTAGGCGATGCTGGCATTCTCCACAAAGATGTGGGCCTGTGTTTTCTCATAGTGAAACTGAATCAGGAGGAAGGGGCATTGCATTGACTCTGAATCAAATTCAGCAGCCACTTCTCATCTTATTTTATGCAGATCTTGAACTAGCAAGTCCCTAAGGTCCGATCTGGCCCGTTTCCCTCTGTTCTTTTCTCTGGAGGTTTTTGGCGCTTTCTCTGTGTTAGCATGGGTTTGGTCTTGTTTATGGAAACTGCCTCTCCGTGGCTGGGCGTGGTGGCTCACGCCTGTAATCCCAGCACTTTGGGAGGCCAAGGCTGGCGGATCACCAGAGGTCAGTTCGAGACCAGCCTGGCCAACATGGCGAAAACCCGTCTCTACTAAAAATATAAAAAAATTAGCCAGGTGTGGTGGCGGGCACCTGTGGTCCCAGCTACTCAGGAGGTTGAGGCAGGAGAATCGCTTGAACCCGGGAGGCGGAGGTTGCAGTGAGCTGAAATTGTGCCATTGTACTCCAGCCTGGGTGACAGAGTGAGACTCCGTTTAAAAAAAAAAAGTGAGTAAATAAATGTTGATATTATGTAGCCATGTTACGTAGTTTTGCATAGCCTTTCTCTGTCTTATAGCTATGAAAGACAATTTCCAGAACATAGCCTGGAATGGAGAATTGAAGATAAAGTGAGAACTGTTGGGCATAGTAACCTAAAAAGGGTTCCAATGCAAAATGAACTGAGAACCGGAGATGGCAGTTGTTTGAGATCTGGAATCTTCAGAAGAGGTAGATCAGACTTGCTCAGGAAATAATGGGTCCTGCCATGACAGCGGGTACGGATGGAGCTACAAGGTGAGAGAGGTTGGATAGGAGAGTATTTAAGGGAAAGCAAAAAAAGGTGGAAAAGGACCAAAGGACAGTCCGTGAGACCCCAGGGAATGCATTAAACCTGATGAATTTCTGAGCAATTACGTCTGATATTCAGGCTTCCGTCGTTTCTTTTGTGCTGTAATCTTCCGTGTTTTCTCTGCACATAGCTCAGCAAAGCTCTGTTCACCAGTTAACCTAGAGTCTGTCTTGAGATAAGCAGGGAGGGCTGCACAAGGGCAGAGTGGTTTGTAGACCTGAAAAGGAAATTGTAAGAGCTGGCAGATCTTAACCAGGAGAGGGGGCCCCTTTCCACAGCCTAGAAGCTTCTGAACTCATTTAAATGGAACTGAATTATATGAAGTCAAATGTCAGTTGGGGAAAAAGTCAAACTTTATTTTATTATTTATTTATTTATTTGTAATTGTGTGTGTATACATATATATATTTTTTAAATTTTTTTAAATTATGATCTCCGTGATAGTACCAAATCAAACTTTTTTTGGAGACAGAGTCTTGCTCTGTCACCCAGGCTGGAGTGCAGTGGCGTGATCTTGGCTCACTGCAACCTCCGCCTCCCAGGTTCAAGCAATTCTCCTGCCTCAGCCTCCTGAAGAGCTGGGATTACAGGCGTGTGCCACCATGCCCGGCTAATTTTTGTATTTTTAGTAGAGATAGGGTTTCACCATGTTGGCCAGGGCCAGGCTGGTCTTGAACTCCTGACCTCAGGTGATCCACCCGCCTTGGCCTCCCAAAGTGTTGGAATTACTGGCATGAGCCACCACGCTGGCCCAAACCCTGCTTTTTACTGGAGAGATAAGGTAGCCCTAAGTAAAAAAAAAAAAAAAGAAAAAAAAGACCCTGTTTCACTTCTTTTGGATATACCCAGGGGTGACATTGCTAGATTGTTCTGCAATTCCTCTTTTTTTTTTTTTTTTTTTTTTGCGGGTTGGGGGATGGAGTCTCACTCCCAGGCTGGAGTGCAATGGTGTGATCTCCGCTCACTGCAACCCCCACCTCCCGGGCTCAAACGACTCTCCTGCCATGAGGAGCTGTGATTACAGGCGCCTGCTACCATGCCCTGCCAATTTTTTTTTTTTTTTTTTTTTTTTAGTAGAGACAGGGTTTCACCGTGTTGGCCAGGCTGGTCTCGAACTCCTGACCTCGTGATCCGCCCGCCACAGCCTCTCAAAGTGCCGGGATGACAGGCATGAGCCACCGCGCCCAGTAGATCATTCTGTAATTCTGTGTTTAACTTTTTCTCCCCTAAACTTAAGTGATACTTAACTTTCTGAGGAATCACCAAATCAAAGGTGACTTTTGAGACAAATACAGGAAGTGGAGGTGCTTTTCCTCATGTAGATGAAGACATTCTAAACCCAGAACTGAAAACACACATGGAAACCTTTTAAGTATCAGGATTCCTCGGTGGACAAAATGGATACATCCAACTTCTCAAGGAGCTTCATATTCAGTATTAAAGCTGAGGTGAGCTGAGGTGATTCACGCCTGTAATCCCAACATTTTGGGAGGCCGAGGCAGGCGGATCACTTGAGACCAGGAGTTCAAGACCAGCCTGGGCAACATAGTGAGACCCCTCCTGCCTGCCCCCGTCTCTACAAAAAATAAAAAAATTACAGACGCGTGGTGTAGTCCCAGCTACTTGGCAGTCAAAGGTAGTAGGACTGCTTGAACCCAGGAGCGGGCTGAAGCTGCAGTGAGCCTTGATTGTGCCACTGAACTTTAGCTTGGGGGGCAGTGAGACCCTGTCTCAAAAAAAAAAGGAAGAATTTCTCCCTCCCACCTTCCCTTGGTTTCGCCTCCCCCGCCCCGCCCCCGCTAAAAAGTGATTGGGAACCTTTTAAAAAACTTCCTGTTCTCCACAGAATGGGATTATAGCCCTGAGATGATCCATGAAAGATTTTCAGGAAGAATGAAGAGTTTAGGGAGTGAAGGTTCTAAAACAGTAAATAGAGTGTCACAAAGAAATCCATTCATCTCTTTGAAGGCTAGGTATTTGGAAAAAGGGAGAAAGAAAACTTCATTCAGAGAGCACTTGCCTGTATTTAGGAGTGTTTGGAGAGGGTGGGGCGACTATAGAATTTGGGTAAAGTTCAGTGTCTTACAAATCAGCCCTGAAATAGCCCTGATCCCTGCAGGCCCCTCTGGTTTCCCAACCCCTCCACCAGCTTCCAAATTTGCATTAAAAAGCTTTGGCTTGTTCATTCTGTTCTTTCTTTCTTTCCTTCCTTTCTTTTACTTATTTATTTTTTTTTTTTTGAGACGAGTCTGGCCCGGGCTGGAGTACAATGGCGCAATCTCCGCTCACTGCAACCTCTACCTCCCGGGTTCAAGCGATTCTCCTGCCTCAGCCTCCCGAGTAGCTGGGATTACAGGTGCCCACGACCACATCTGGCTTATTTTTTTCAATTTTTTTTTTTTTTTTTTTTTGAGATGGAGTCTCGCTCTGTCATCCAGGCTGGAGTGCAGTGGCGCGATCTCGGCTCACTGCAAGCTCCGCCTCCCGGGTTCACGCCATTCTTCTGCCTCAGCCTCTCCCAGTAGCTGGGACTACAGGCGCCCGCCACCACGCCCGGCTAATTTTTTGTATTTTTAGTAGAGACGGGGTTTCACCGTGGTCTCGATCTCCTGACCTCGTGATCCGCCCGCCTCGGCCTCCCAAAGTGCTGGGATTACAAGCATGAGCCACCGCGCCCAGCCTTTTTTAAATTTTTAATAGAGATGGGGTTTCTCCATGTTGGCCAGGCTGGTCTCGAACTTCTGACCTTGTGATCCACCCGCCTCGGCCTCCCAAAGTGCTGGGATTACAGGCGTGAGCCACTGCAGCCGGCCTTATTTCTGTTCTTTTTTCTTTTTTGAGACAGTCTTACTCTGTCACCTGGGCTGGAGTACGCTGGCACGATCTCGGCTCACTGCAACTTCCATCTCCTGGGTTCGAGTGATTCTAGTGCCTCAGCCTCCCAGGCAGCTGAGACTACAGGCACATACCACTGCGCCCGGCTAATTTTTTGGATTTATAATAGAGATGGGGTTTTGCCAGGTTGGCCAGGCTGGTCTCCAACTCCTGGTCTCAAGTGATCTGCCCACCTCGGCCTCCCAAAGTGTTGGGATTACAGGCGTGAGCCACTGCGCCAGGCCCTCATTCTGTTACTTCTTTCTTTCTTTTTTCATTAATTTAAGTTCTGGGATACATGTGCAGGATGTGCAGGTTTGCTACATAGGTAAATGCCTGCCGTGGTGGTTTACTGAACCTATCGACCTACGTATTAGGCCTCACAGCCATTAGCTATTTGTCCTGATGCTCTTCCGCCTCCTGCCCATTCTTTGTTATTTCTTCATATTCCAATTAATGTTCATTTTGAGGACCTGGCCAGGCAAGGTTCCAGTCTGGAGTCAAACTGAGGAAAGTATTACCTTTCACAGACACTTAAACCATGTTGGGAGGGGAAATCATTGTCCTCCACATGCATATGGGTGTGTTATAAACCCCAGGAAGGTAAATACTAAGCAAAGGCGTGCACAGATAATTATTGCAACTGATGATTCCACGTCAAGTGTACTGTACCGTGAGCAGACTTATAGGCTGCTGTGACAGGGGCCATCACCTGGGTACGAGGGTGCTGACTTGCTCTTGAAGAGGTGACTTTAAATTGTGAGTTGAATAGATGAAAGGATATTGGCCAAGTGGAGGAACTTTGAGGGGAGGGGGTTGGGTATCCTGGTTGGGAGGATATTGCATACAGAAATCAGGGAGGGGTGACAACATTGCCTCTTCTAGTAATTGTCTGGGTGTGGTAATTCAGGACTGTAATCCCAGCACGATGGGAGGATTGCTTGAGCTTGGGAGTTCCAGATCAGCCTGGGTAACACAAGGAGATCTAAAAATTAAGAAAAAAAACATAGCTGGGTGTGGTGGCTCATTCCTATAATCCCAACAACTTGACTCAGGAGGCTGAAGTGGGAGGATCCCTTAAGGTCAGGAGGTTGAGGCTGAAGTGAGCTAGCACTTTGGGAGGCCGAGGTATGTGGATTACTTGAGGCCAGGAGTTCTAGACCAGCCTGGCTAACATAGTGAAACCCCATCTCTACTAAAAATAAAAAAATTAGCCAGGCATGGTGGTACGTGCCTGTAATCCCAGTGACTCGGGAGGCTGAGGCAGGTGAATCACTTGACCAGGGGAGGTGGAGGCTGCAGTGAGCCAAGATCATACCACTGCACTCCAGCCTGGGCAACAAGAGTGAAACTCTTGTCTCAAAAAAGCAATAATAATTTAAAGTTTTTTTAAGTAAAAAAAAATATTAACAAAGGACCCACACATCTGGGGTGAAGTGAGACGAGGCTGGTGGCATAGCTCTGTCACCCGTGGTTAGGATTGATTAAGCTCAGCTTTAAAGGCTGGATCTTAGCCTCCTGCTTTTTAATTTTGACTTCTCTACTTCTCACCCATGTTTTGTTTTTTGTTTGCTTGAGGAGGGACAAGTCAGGCCAGCATTGAGCCTGTTTCCCCCATGTGTCAACTGGGATTGATAATTACAAGATTAAATGATGCTTGTCTGTGATTTTAGCATCTGTTTAGCCCATCATTCATTTCAAGAGTATGGACTGGGCTTCAGGGTAGGTTCCATGTTAGTACTGGGGATGCCGTGGAGGGAGGGATGCTGGGTCTCCACCCTTCTAGAGTTATAGTCTAGGCCTGCAGTTAAGCAGATTTTTGTGCAGGAATCAAACCCACTACACTACCTGTCAGAAATCAAGCCCTGTTCCGGGCACTGGGAAACTCAGAATTTAAAGGAGATGTACCAGGTGTCTGTCTTTGCAGAGCATTATCGATCAGTAGGAGAGAGAAAATAAACGAGCAAACACCTAAGACAATTGTAATAGCAATAAGGTGATATCAATAAAATGAAACAGAGCAACAGAAATAGGGTAGATGGGCTGGGCACTTTGGGAGGCCGAGGTGGGCGGATCACGAGGTCAGGAGATCGAGACTGTCCTGGCTAACACGGTGAAACCCCGTCTCTACTAAAAATACAAAACGTTAGCCGGGCGTGGTGGCGGGCGCCTGTAGTCCCAGCTACTCGGGAGGCTGAGGCAGGAGAATGGTGTGAAACTGGGAGGCGGAGTGCAGTGAGCCGAGATCACGCCACTGCACTCCAGCCTGGGCCACAGAGTGAGACTCTGTCTCAACAAAAAAAAAAAAAAAAAAAAGAAAGAAAGAAAAAGAAAAAATTAGCTGGCTTTGCTGGTGAGCACCTGCACCAGACTGGTTAGCCTGGGCAGCATAGCGAGAACCTGTTTCTATAAATAAGATAAAAATCAGCTGGGGGCCAGGCGTGGTGGCTCACGCCTGTAATCCCAGTGCTTTGGGAGGCCGAGGTGGGCGGATCACCTGAGGTCGGGAGTTTGAGACCAGCCTGACCAACATGGAGAAACCCCGTCTATACTAAAAGTATAAAAATTAGCTGGGCATGATGGCGCTAGGGAGGCTGAGGCAGGAGAATCACTTGAACTCGGGGGGCGGAGGTCACAGTGAACTGAGATCACTCCTCTGCACTCCAGCCTGGCTACAGAGCAAGACTTCGTAGCGGGGTATTGCATGCATGTAATCCCAGCTACTCTGGAGGCTGAGGCAGGAGAATCACTTGAACCCGGGGGGCGGAGGTCACAGTGAGCTAAGATCATGCTATTCCAGCCTAGGTGACAGTGAGACTCCCTTCCAAAAAAAAAGAAAAAAGAAAAAAATGCATTTACAGAAACTAGGAAAATCAAATTCAGGGGGGAGGCTGGAGGGCAAAGAGTGGGTGTGGCCAGACTTTAATCCATTCTCCATCTATGGGTGGTCCCTGGGGTATAAAACAGCTCCAGGGCCCCTGCCCTGCCTTTCATCCTCCGGGTGGGAAGTCCTCACAGAGTCCAGTAAGTATTGACTTCCCATGGCGTTCCTGCACTTCCCCCATGGTCACATGAGCCTCACATTTAGGTTGTGATAAGACTCCCCCTAAAATCTCCAACACTGAGTCCTCTCTATTTGTAGTCATGACTCCCACACCTTGATTCTCTGCCCCTAATACTCTTTTTTTTTTTTTTTTTGAGATGGAGTTTCACTCTTGTTGCCCCGGCTGGAGTGCAGTGGCACGATCGTGGCTCACTGCAACCTCTGCCTCCCAGGTTCAAGCGATTCTCCTGCCTCAGCCTCCAGAGTAGCTGGGATTACAGGCATGCACCACCATGCCCAGTTGATTGTTTTTGTATTTTTAGTAGAGGTGGGGTTTCACCATGTTGGCCGGGTCTCAGACTCCAAGCCTCGAGTGATCCGCCCTCCTCAGCCTCCCAAAGTGCTGGGATTACAGGCAGGAGCCCCACGGCAGGCCTAGGATTTGCATTACAAGGCTCTGCATTGTTCCTGAGAGCTGGAGAGAATGCTCAATCTACCTTTCACTATTGAGCAATATTCAGAAGTCAGTTTTAAATCTCTCATCTTCTGCATAGAGGATGTGCTTGCAGTTTCCAGGTAGTGGACAATACAGGGAGGGTACTTCTCAGTCTGTGGCACTCAGCCTTGGGGGCACTTTCTGGTGCCAGAATGAAAGTGCTGTCATTGCTGAGGTCCAATGACTGAGGCGAGCACCGAAAAAACACCATGGGGGTGGGGGCGGGGGGGCTCCAGGAGCCACTGCAGGTAAAAGCTAAACCGTGGTGCTTGCTCTGGGCCATAAACTGGACTTCAGTCCAGCTTTAAGGAAATGGCCAGGGTCTCTGGGTTGTGAGGCTGGGTTCTGTAGCAGCTATAATGCTCGGATTCAGGGATAGCCTGGGTCACAACGTTGCCAGAAAAGAGGCAACCAATCCAGACCCCAAAAGCGGATTCTTGGATCTCTTGCTGGAAAGAATTTCGAGGCAAGTCACAGAACACAGTGAAAGAAGCAAGTTGAGGCCTGGGCTCAATCCTGCTGCTTCGTCCTCCCAAAGTGCAGGGATTACACGAATGATCCCCTGTGCCCTGCCAATATTTGGTAATTAGAATTGGTGGTCAGTTTACAGTGTGGCTATTTCCAGACCGTAAGTACTAACTTTATAGGTACCTTGTGAGTGAGTGCCTTGCTGCTTCAAGCAGTTATTAAACCAGAGGCCTGCTAAGCCTCTGTGCCTAGTAAAGATTACAATTTGGAATGTCAGCCCCCACCTGTCCTGTGTGATTGGCAGGTTAGGTCCTTGTTGAACCAGAAGCAACTGGCCAGTCATACAGATGCAGCTTTCCGGCCAGTAGAAAATTTCTATGTCAACCTGGAGACAGGTTTTTACCTTTCTGAATAGCCCTATTAGTAAATAAATAGTATTTATTTATAAATTATTTATAATAGTATTTATCTGAATACATCCCAAGGAGCCTGAGTATATTCCAGACATAACATTTTTATTTACATTTAAATATCACTAAGATTAGAGATACACATCTAACTCAGGTTTTCAACTAGTCTTACCATTGAAAGAACTATTGTCAGGACGCAGTGGCTCACACCTATTATCCTAGCACTTTGGGAGGCCGAGGAGGGTGGATCACAAGGTCACCAGTTCGAGACCAGCCTGGCCACCATGGTGAAACCCCATCTCTACTAAAAATACAAAAAATTAGCTGGGCGTGATGGCACACGCTTGTATTCCCAGCTACTCGGTAGGCTGAGGCAGGAGAGTTGCTTGAACCCGGCAGGCGGAGGTTGTAGTGAGCCGAGATCACGCCACTGAACTCCAGCCTGGGCAACAGAGCAAGACTCTTGTTTTAAAAAAAAAAAAAGAGAGAGAGAGAAAGAACTACTTGTTATCTGTAAGCCATGCTGGTTTAGCCAAGATGCTATGGTTGTGTATGACCAGGGAGGTCGAGGCTGCAGTGAGCCGATGATGGTGCTGCTGCTCTCCAGCCTGGGAGACAGAGCAAGAACCTGTCTCAGAAAAAACAAAAAGTTAGTGAGACAGACGTGTCGTTCTGTTACTTTTCCCCTTGCTGGTTCAAAGCTAGGTAGTTGCCAATTAAATGTAATCTTGTAGAGAAAAAATATTTTTCGCTTTTTGAGACAGGATCTCACCCTATTGCCCAGCCTGGAGTGCAGTTGGAGCTCATGGCAACCTCCGCCTCCCGGGTTTAAGCGATTCTCCTGCATCAGTCTCCTGAGTAGCTGAGACTACACCTGTGCCCAGAGGGCAGTGGCCAGATCTTGGCTCTCTGCAACCTCTGCCTTCCAGATTCAAGTGATCCACCTCCGCCTCCTGAGGAGCTGGGACTATAAGTGCGTACCACCATACCCAGTTAATTTTCACATTTTTTGTAGATAAGGGGCCTCAGTATGTTTCCCAGGCTGGTTTCGAAGTCCTGTGCTCAAGCAGTCCTCATGCCTTGGCCTCCCAAAGTGCTAGGATTACAGGTGAGCCACCACACTGGGCCTGTCCACGTCATTTATTTATTTATTTAATTTTTTTTTTTTTTTTTTTTTTTTTTTGAGATGGAGTCTCGCTCTGTCACCCAGGCTGGAGTGCACTGGCGCGATCTCGGCTCACTGCAACCTCAGCCTCCCGGGTTTTACGCCATTCACCTGTCTCAGTCTCCCGAGTAGCTGGGACTACAGGCATGCACCACCTACGCCCAGCTAATTTTTTTTGTATTTTTAGTAGAGATGGGGTTTCACCGTGTTAGCCAGGATGGTCTCAAACTCCTGACCTTGTGATCCGCCCGCCTAGGCCTCCCAAAGTGCTGGGATTACAGGCAATGTCCGCCTAATTTAAAAGTGTCATTCAGGAAGGTGTTATTCAGGCTGGGGACTCCCAAAGTGCTGGGATTACAGGCAGGAGCCCCACGGCAGGCCTAGAATTTGCATTACAAGGCTCTGCATTGTTCCTGGGAACTGGAGAGAATGCTCAATCTACCTTTCACTATTGAGCAATATTTAGAAGTCAGTTTTAAATCTCTCATCTTCTGCATAGAGGATGTGCTTGCAGTTTCCAGGTAGTGGACAATACAGGGAGGGTACTTCTCAGTCTGTGGCACTCAGCCTTGGGGGCACTTTCTGGTGCCAGAATGAAAGTGCTGTCATTGCTGAGGTCCAATGACTGAGGCGAGCACCGAAAAAACACCATGGGGGTGGGGGCGGGGGGGCTCCAGGAGCCACTGCAGGTAAAAGCTAAACTGTGGTGCTTGCTCTGCGCCATAAACTGGACCTCAGTCCAGCTTTAAGGACATGACCAGGGTCTCTGGGTTGTGAGGCTGGGTTCCGTAGCAGCTTGGACTCAGGGACAGCCCCAGTCATACCATTGCCGGAAAAGAGGCACCCAGTTCAGACCCCCAAAGCGGGTTATTAGATCTCTTGCTGGAAAGAATTTTGAGGCAAGTCACAGAACAGTGAAAGAAGCAAGTTGAGGCCGGGTGCGGTGGTTCACGCCTATAATCCCAGCACTTTGGGAGGCTGAGGCAGCTGGATAACCTGAGATCACTATTTTTTTTTTTTTTTTTGAGACAGGATCTCACTCTGTTGCCCAGGCTGGAGTGCAGTGCAGTGATCTCAGCTCACTGCAACCTCTGCCTCCCGGGTTCAAGCAATTCTCCTGCGTCAGTCGCCAGAGTAGCTGAGATTACAGCCTTGCCTGGCTTATTTTTTGTATTTTTAATGGAGATGAGGTGCCACCATGTTGGCCAGGCTGGTTTTGAACTGCTGACCTCAATTGATCTCCTACCTCGGTCTCCCAAAGTGCTGGGATTACAGATGTGAGCCACCACGCCCAGCAAGCATAAGATTTTTTGACACATGGAGGATCACTTGCTGGTGTGCACTGAGAAGCGATGTGCCCATTTCCCAGCCACATTCTCCCAAAGGCTTTTACAGGCTCTGTCTCCCGTGAGGTGGTAGAACAGAATGTCAGAATTCAACACATTCCAACACTGTCTTCTGTTGAGCTGTAGGAGGACTGCCTGTGGAGGGACATGGGTTCTATGCTACCTTGCAAGTTTTCCCCAGGGCTTGTGATCATTGTCCACTTTGTGACATGCAGTCTGGGAGTGCTTTCTGGAGTCTCATAAGAACATACTGGCACATTGCCTGTGACGTATGGGACCCGGGCATTTTGAGTGCTGAGGTGAGTCCTTTATTGTACCTGATGGGGACTGGTATCTTAACTCCAGGTTACTGAACACTAGGAATTTCTTGCCTTACAGTAAAATTGCAAAGAAGAGTAGCAGAAGAGGTAGGTCAGAAGACTGCAGAATAGGTTAACAAATGAATGCCCAAATGAGGATGCTAAACTTGGATTTGCACCAAGAGGACAGGTATTGGCTGGGCGCGGTGGCTCACACCTATAATCCCAGCACTTTGGGAGGCCGAGGTGGGTGGATAACGAGGTCAGGAGATTGAGACCATTCTGGCTAACACGGTGAAACCCCGTCTCTACTAAAAAAATACAAAAAAATTAGCTGGGCGTGGTGGCTGGTGCCTGTAGTCCCAGCTGCTGGGGAGGCTGAGGCAGGAGAATGGCGTGAACCCAGGAGGCGGAGCTTGCAGTGAGCCAAGATCATGCCACTGCACTCCACCCTGGGTGACACAGCGAGACTCTGTCTCAAAAAAAAAAAAAAAAAAATGGGCAGGTGTTAGGATAGTTTTGAAGCCCACTTGCTCCTATCATGGCATTGAACCATCAGTTTGCTGCCAGTCACTCATTCTGCTGTGTTCATAGACAGGACTGTGGAAATGGACACTTGGATTCTTTCACAGGTAATGCTGAGAAATTTAAAACCAAAAACGGCCGGGTGCCGTGGCTCCTGCCTGCAATTCTAGCCCTTTGGGAGGCTGAGGCGGGCGGATCACAAGGTCAGGAGTTCGAGAGCAGCCTGGCCAATATGGTGAAACCCCATCTCCACTAAAAATACAATAATTAGCCTGGCATAGTGGCGGGCGCCTGAAGTCCCAGCTACTCAGGAGACTGAGTAGAGGAGGAGAATCGCTTGAACGTGGGGTGCAGAGGTTGCAGTGAGCTGAGATCGCACCGCTGCACTCCAGCCTGGGCAACAAGAGTGAAACTCCGTCTCAAAAAAAAAAAAAAGAAAAAGTGAAAATAAAAGTGTGTGATTAGAGTGCATGATTGGTTCTGATTGGATGTGTAACACATGCATAGCCTTCTCATAAATCAAAGGTTTTTATGTGAAGCCTACCACTAGTGATGTAACTGAGTTTGTGTAAATGCTGGTGTGTCTGCCTTTTCCTAGCAACTCCCTAGGCAGCCTGAGGATTCTTTGAGGTTATTTTTTTTCAAGATCTGGCTGGGAGCTTCTGCATGAGTGCTGTGTGAACGTCCTCCATCTGCAGGGTGAGGACAGCGAACCCTAGTATGAGTTAACCACGTAGGAAGAGTTTGAAGTCAGACATGACATTCAGACTGAGGTCCTCAAAACTGAGGGGCATTTTCTGTGGTTTGAAAGGAAAGTGCACCCAGTTTTGGGGATGTCAATTGTGAATACTCATCATAAGCCATCCCCAGTCCCCCATCGCATTGCACCACATGGATGCACCTAGTGGAATGGCCTTTGCTTTTCTATTTTTTCTTTTTCTCTGTGCTGCAGTCAGCTTTCTCACATTGAATGCATTCCATTTTCTAAGCTCTCTCCTAGGCAAAAATCCCTCCAATGGAAAGCAAAAATGTCTGTTATGCAACATTGTTCTGAGACCCCAGGAATTGCAGTTAACTTGGCTCCTTAGGATGTGCTTCCTAAGGCGGGTGGGGTGGCTCACACCTGTAATCCCAGCACTTTGGGAGGCGGGTGGAGCACTTGAAACCCTGTCTCTACTAAAAATACAAAAATTAGCTGGATATGGTGGCATGTGCCTGTAATCCCAGCTACTTGGGAGGTGGAGACAGGAGAACTGCTTGAACGCAGGAGGCAGAGGTTGCAATGAGCCAAGATAATGCCACTGCACTCCAACCTGGGTGACAGAGCGAGACTAAAAAAAAAAAAGAAAAAGTGCTTCTTGTGAGGGTTTCCTTTCCCTCCTGCCCCCCATACCAGTCCATCTATTTAGTAGATGTCCTGGTTTCTACCCAGGATACCATGGACCAGGGGTTCTGTCTTCCAGCCTCGAGTGCAGTGGTGTGACTGTAGCTCACTGCAGTTTCAACCTCCTGGGCTCAAGTGATCATCCTGCCTCAGCCTCCAAGTAGCTGGTATTACAGATGCACGTGCCCCCATGCCCAGAGGTTGTTAAATTTATGACAAAAACCTAGAAGCTTGGCTGAAGCAGCTTGTTGGGGCCCACCCACAGATTTTGTTTGGTGCCATAGACCTGGGTTGGGATCTAGGGAGCCATTTTTCTTGGTCTCAATGTAAATGTCTAAGCATTTTCTTTTTTTCTTCTTCTTTTTTTGAGACAGAGTTTCACTCTTGTTGCCTAAACTGGAGTGCAGTGGCACAATCTTGGCTCACTGCAACCTCTGCCTCCTGGGTTCAAGTGATTCTCCTGCCTCAGCCTCCCAAGTAGCTGGGATTACAGGTGTGCACCACCATGCCTGGCTAATTTTTTTTTTTTTTTTTTTTTTTTGAGACGGAGTCTTGCTCTGTCACCCAGGCTGGAGTGCAGTGGTGTGATTTCGGATCACTGCAAGCTCCACCTCCTTGGTTCATGCCATTCTCCTGCCTCAGCCTCCCAAGTAGCTGGGACTACAGGTGCCCGCCACCACGCCCAGCTAATTTTTTTGTATTTTTAGTAGAGACGGAGTTTCACCGTGTTAGCCAGGATGGTCTTGGTCTCCTGACCTCGTGATCTGCCCGCCTCGGACTCCCAAAGTGCTGGGATTACAGGTTTGAGCCACTGCGCCTGGCCAATTTTTTGTATTTTTAGTAGAAATGGGGTTTTACCATGTTGCCTGCCTATCTATTTATGTATTTAGACAGGGTCTCACTATGTTGCCCAGGTTGGTCTCAAACTCCTGGAATCAAGCAGTGCTCCTACCTCCACCTCCCAAAGTGCTGGGACTACAGGCTCGAGCCATCCTGCCTGACCATTTGAGAGTTTTTTGTTTTTGTTTTTGTTTTTGAGATGGAGTCTGTCTCTGTCACCCGTGCTGTAGTGTAGTGGTGCGATCTTGGCTCACTGCAACCTCTGCCTCCCAGGTTCAAGCAATTCTCCTGCCTCAGCATCCCCAGTAGCTGGGATTACAGGCGCCCGCCACTACATCCAGCTAATTTTTGTATTTTTAGTAGAGACAGAGTTTCACCATGTTGGCCAGGCTGGTCTCGAACTCCTGACCTCTGGTGATCTGCCCACTTCCGCCTCGCAAAGTGCTGGGATAAGAGGCGTGAGCCACCGCGGCTGTCCTCAACAGTGATTTCTGATTGCATTTCATGGTGGTGATTGAACATAATGTGCTTAAATCCTTCTCCGTTGTGTGCCTCATGTATCATGTATCTCATAACGTCTGTCCCGTCCTATGCTACATGTGCACTTGAATGTTGGGGAGGGTTCTGTAGATGTCCGTGGAGTTGGTTTACAAACTTATTTGAAACGTCTACCTACTTCTGCCTAATTCTGCTTATTGTTGAGAGTGGACTGCTCTGGGATGCCTTTTGTTTGTACTTTGATTTCAGATGGACCATGAGAAAGCTCAAGCCCCAAACCCTCCTTGGGAAGTGAAGCTCAGGCTGTGATTTCAAGCCAGGGGGCGTTTTTCTGTAACTGGATGAAAAGCACCTTCAGGGCTTGAAGCTCACAGTTTGAGAGCAGTCGTCTCAGGAAGTTGATGGCAATGTTAATAGTTTTTTAAACAAGCATGAAATCAGATTCCTGTGTTTACTTCTTGATGCTGTTGATCCAAGAAATGTACTTAGAAAATTCGTTTTAACAGAAATAGTCATAAGCATCCTGGTAATTTCATGAAGCTATAGTGAGTAAATTGCCTGAGAAATTCCCTGCCTGAAAGGTCTTCAGGAGTGTAAATTTTTTTTTAATATAACTTATTTAATATAAATAGAGATGAGGTATCACTCTTGCCTAGACTGGTGTGCAGTGGCATGTTCACAGCTCACTGCAGCCTCTGGACCTCTGGGGCTAAAGCACCCTCCTTGCCTCAGCCTGCCAAAGTGCTAGAATTACAGGCGTCTGCCACCACTCCCCGCTCATGCTTGTATATTTCTCTTCAAATTCTGTTGAGGTTTTATGGCCTAGCCTGTGGTCTATCCTGGAGAATATTTGTGTGCATGACAATGTATATATGTGTATATATATATATATATATTTTTTTTTGAGATGGAGTTTCACTCTTGTTGCCTCCACTGGAGTACAGTGGCATGATCTCAGCCCACTGCAACCTCCGCCTCCCGGGTTCAAGTGATTCTCTTGCCTCAGCCTCCCGAGTAGCTGGGATTACCCTCCACCACGCCCGGCTAATTTTTGTATTTTTAGTAGAGATGGGGTTTCGCCATGTTGACCAGGGTGGTCTTGAACTCCTGACCTCAGGAGTCCTGCTTCGGCTTCTCAAAGTGCTGAGATACAGGCGTGAGCTACCCTGCCCAGGCTGACCATGTATGTTCCTAATTTTTTTTTTTTTTTTTTTGAGACGGAGATTCACTCTTGTTGCCCAAACTGGAGTGCAATGGCGCGATCTCGGCTCACTGCAACCTCTGCCCCCTGAGTCCAAGCGAGTCTCCTGCCTCAGCCTTCCGAGTAGCTGGGATTACAGGTGGGCACCACCGCACCTGACTGACAATGTATATTCTTAAACAGTTCAGATTCCATTTTGGATTCTCGCATCAGGACTGTATGTTCATGTGCTGGAACTTAGGTGAACGCTTGGCTCAAAATTCATTGCTGTTCTCTATAAATCTAGCCAGTTCTCTTGGTTAAATTTTAGGTATGTATAGCAGTCACTGCTTTTTCTTTTGGGGGACAAAACTCAGGAGGATTGCTTCTTTTTTTTTTTTTTTTTTTTTTTTTGAGACAGAGTCTTGCTCTGTCACCCAGGCTGGAGTGCAGTGGCCCGATCTCGGCTCACTGCAAGCTCCGCCTCCTGGGTTCACGCCATTCTCCTGCCTCAGCCGCCCGACTAGCTGGGACTACAGGCGCCCGCCACCACGCCCGGCCAATTTTTTGTATTTTTTAGTAGAGACGGGGTTTCACCATGTTAGCCAGGATGGCCTGGATCTCCTGACCTCCTGATCTGCCCACCTTGGCCTCCCAAAGTGCTGGGATTACAGGCGGGAGCCACCGCGCCCGGCCCAGGAGGATTGCTTCTTGATTCATAAGGGCAACCTGTTGAGATTTTCATGCAAGGAGCCCGAGATGTTCATTTAATGGGCTTATAATTTGGGATTCCAGAACACGTGCAAACAGGGCAAATGAAGGTTTGGCTGTATCTTTATTTTTGTGTTCATTTCAGCCTGGTCAAGGTTTTAGAATCCAAGAAAACCAATGAACACCCAGAGTGCTGGAGCAAGACTGTCTCCTGCTGTGACCCTCAAGATGGAAGCAATTTCTGTTGTCTGAAAGGAAAGAAAGTGCTTCCTTTTTGAGGGTTACTGTTTGAGAAAAGCAACCTTGAGGTTGATGCTGATGTTTGTAACACACCTGCAGAGTATACCTATAATCAGACTTGGGTGATGTGAGGTTTTCTTTTTTCTCCAAGATGGGGGTCTCTGCCCAGGTTGGAATGCAGTTGCCGTTCCGACCTAGAACTCCTGGGATGAACTGGTCCTCTATGCCTCGGCCTGCCAAGTAGCTGGGACTATAATATAGGGGTGTGCCCCACCATATCTGGTAGATTTTTCAATTTTTTGTAGAGATGGGGCCTCACCCTGGCCATGATGGTCTCAACTCTCTGAGCTCAAGCAATCCTACAGGTGTGAGCCACCGTGCCCATTTTAAAGATAGTTGACATGACCAAGCATAGTGGGGCACACAGCCCCAGCTACTGCAGAGGCTGGGGTGGGAGGGTCCCTTGATTTCAAGGCTATACCGTGCACTAATCACATCTTTGAATAGCCACTGCACTCCAGCCTGGGCCAACATAGCAAGATCCCATCTTTTAAAAAAAAAAATACATTACATGGCACCTGGTTCCAGAGACACCATTTGTGTTGGTCAAACAATGAATGGCCTCCTATAAATGTAGTTTAATGAATCCAAACCGTGTTTCCTTCATTAAGAGAGTAAATAAGCCTCCAAGTCTATCCAGTCTTTTTGAGACGGAGCTTTGCTCTTGTCACACAGGCTAAAGTGCAATGATGCAATGCAACCTCTGCCTCCTGAGTTCAAGGACTTCTCTCACCTCAGCCTCCCAAGTAGCTAGAATGACAGCCGCCTGCCACCATGACCAGCTAATTTTTGTGTTTTTACTAGAAATGTTTCCCCATGTCTGTCAGGCTGGTCTCGAACTCCTGACCTCCGTGATCCATCCACCTCGGCCTCCCAAAGTGCCGGGATTACAGGTGAGAGCCACCACGCCCGGCCTATCCAGTCTTGTTCTGCAGTCCCCAGTGGGGATTTTTTTTCCTGTTCATTTGTCTTTTTATTTTAATCTACTTGTCCCTGACACTGAAAATTTTTCCCTCCTAACAACTTGCCATCATTTCTCAGAATAGACTTGGCTTCCTCTGTGAGAAGCTTATAGTTGATTCAACCCTCAAACACTAAGGCCAACCCTAGTGAGTTCTTTTGACTACAGCTGGACCATTTATCCTATTTCCTGTGGTTAACAATTCCAGTGCACCATTCCAACAGGCAAAACCTCGCATCTAAATACAGGTTGCTTGGCAAGATGTAAAATGTTTGCTGTGCCTAATATAAACTATTGTAAAGAAAATCAACCTCAATCACAGTGACACATGTCACATGAGACAAAACCACAGATATTTCCACAAAAATAGGGTCCTTTAGAACCCTAGAAGGGTCTCTCTAGTAACAGGTGGGATGTTCAGCAGCTCTTGTTGTTGCCACAGTGAGCAATGCCTGTTCGTCCAGCCCTTAACACCTCTTACTCCATGGAAGTTATGCTTGCACTGCTTTATAGAGCACCTCTTAGGTTGAGGTAGAGTTGGAGGGGACCTCAGTGTCCCTTGCTGATGGGATGTGCACTGCTTAGCAAGAGCACGGAGGTGAAATGCATGGGCTCTGAGTTTTTATTGGGTAAATGCAGCCGAAATGTAGTGTGCATGAACAGGTCAAAAAATTGCACATTTGATTTAGTTTTTAAATTTTAGAGATGGGGGTCTCACTGTGTCACCGAGGCTAAGCTGGGCTGTGCTCCTATGCGCACCCTAGTAGCTGAGACTTCAGGCGAATATTAACCCATGCATAGGCAAGGAGACAGGAAGGCTCTGACAGTCTGTGATCTCCCCTCACTGCAACCTCCGCCTCCTGGGTTCAAGCAATTCTCTTTTTATTCAGTCAGTCTCCCAGGCTGGAGTCCAGTGGCACAATCTTGGCTCACTGCAACCTCAGCCTCGTGAGTAGCTGGGATTACAGGTGCATGCCACCACGCCCGTCTAATTTTTATATTTTTGTAGATACTGAGTTTAACCATGTTGGCCAGGATCCACCCACCATGGCCTGCCAAAGTGTCAGGATTGCAGGTGTGAGCCTCCATGCCCAGCCCTATCTCCGACCTTTCTGAACTGAGGAAATGATCTTTTGAAATAGACTGAAATGTGAATGTTTAGCATATTTGCAACGAACACCACTCTAGTTTTAGAAGATTTTCATCACTCCACTCTTAAACCCATTTGCAGTCAGTTCCCACCCCACTCATCTACCCAGACTCTGGCAACCGCTCCGCAGCTCCCTAGCTCTGGATCTGCCTCTTGTGGGCATGTCACATAGATCAGTTTTGAATGGGTGGCCTGTCGTGACCACTTATTGAGTATAATGGGTGGGTTCTGGTTGTCTGCAGTGTGGATCTTACCACTGAAGGGTGGTCCTGGAGGGAAGCAGGAGGCTGGGAGAACGACCTTTGGGAATGGAGTGGGGCGGGCAGACCCTGATGTCTGGGAGGCTCACAGGGGTGAAAGACCCCATCTTCCTCCCTGAGAACTGCAAGGTGACCCTCCTGGGGCACTGGAAGGAGTGAAGGTCTCTGGACTGGGAACACCAGGGCACGGCACCGGTGCAGGCAGGATGAGCCGAGGGGAAAGGAGTGCCAGGCATCACGGGCTGGGGACATTTTGGGTTTGATCTGGACAGAGCAGGTGTCTTCTGGTAGAGAGAGCCCCTGGGATTTTCACTCTGCTCCCTGGCTGTCTTCCAGTCCAAGAGTCTGATGACAAAGACTCCCACCCAGGGCCACTTTATTTGGTCTCTGGAGCCCAGTGGTCCTTCCTGCCTGGACTCGGGATCTTTTGGGGAAGTTTGGGATCTGGCAGGGCGTCTGCATAATCCATAGAAATCCCTGAGAGTCACTTCCCTTGGCTGACATCTCCATGTTCCTACCCATTGCCTTCAAAAGGAGACCCTTAACTGAATTGCCAAAGGCAGCTTCCCAGAGCAGGGAAACCCCGTTAACTTTGTATTTCAGGTCAACAGTATACTTGAGATGTACTTGAACTAGAAATTATTGGTTGTTTAGGTGTGGGCATTTGTTTTTCCTAACTTAGTCTCCAAGAAAAAAAAAATTATTGAGGTTTTACAGCCTAGCCTGTGGTCTATCCTGAAGAATGTTCGTGTGTGTGACAATGTACATTCTTTTTTTTTCCCCCGCTCTGTCAGATTTTACTGAGGAGCTTTTACGGCCTAGCCTGTGGTCTATCCTGGAGGGTATTTGTGTGTACAACAATGCATATTCTTCAACATTATCTTAGATTCCATTTTGGATGCTCCTATCAGGATTGTGTGTCCCTGTGCTGGAACTCAAGTGAACACTGGCTCAAAATCCTTAGAAATCCAGCCCAATTCTCTTGGTTAAATATAAGGTATGTGTAGTAGACGTTGCTTTTCCTCTTTGGGGACAAAACTCAGGAGGATTGTCCCTTGATGAACAGGGCTAACCTGCTGATTCTTTGAAGCAAGGAACTGGAGATGGTCCTTTCAGGGGTTTATGTTCTGGATTCCAGAAAACATGCAAACGGGCAATGAATGCACCTTTTTTATTTTTATTTTTATTTTTTGTGAGATGGAGTCTTACTCTGTTGCCAGTCTGGAGTGCAGTGGCACAATCTCGGCTCACTGCAACTTCTGCCTCCTGGTTCAAGCAATTCTCCTGCCTCAGCCTCCCGAGTAGCTAGGACTACAGGTACATGCCACCACATGCGGCGAATTGTTGTATTTTTAGTAGAGACGGAGTTTCACCATGTTGGCCAGGATGGTCTTGGTCTCTTGACCTCGTGATCCGCCCACCTCAGCCTCCCAAAGTGTTGGGATTACAGGCGTGAGCCACCGCGCCCGGCCAATGAATGCATCTTTATTTTTGTGTTCATTTTAATCTGGTAAGGAAAATTCCAACAAAAAACCCAGAGTTTTGGAGTGAGAAGATCTCATGCAGTCATTCTCCAAAAGGAAGCACTTTCTGTTGTCTAAAGCAAGCAGAGTGCCTTCTTTTGGAGCGTTACTGTTTGAGAAAAACCACGTTGAAGTTGATGCTGATCTTGGTAACACATTTGCAGAGCGTACTTATCATCAGACTTGCATGATGTTGGGGTTCTGTTTTTCTTTAGTTTTTTTGTAACACAGGGTCTCTGTTGCCCAGGCTGGAGTGCAGTGGCACTTCCAACCTAGACCTCTTGGGCTCAACTGGTCCCCACCCCCACTCCCCTTTTTTTTCTCTTGAGACAGTCTCTCTCTGTGGCCCAGGCTGGAGTGCAGTGGTACGTTCTCTGCTCACTGCAACCTCTGCCTCCCGAGTAGCTGGTATTACAGGCACATGCCACCACGTCTGGCTAAGTTTTGTATTTTTAGTAGAGAGGGAGTTTCATCATGATGGCCAGGTTAGTCTTGAACTCCTGACCTTAGGTGATCCGCCTGCCTCGGCCTCCCAAACTTCTGGGATTACAGGCATGAGCCACTGTGCCTGGCCCACAACGTATATTCTTAAATATCACCTTAGATTCCATTTTGGTTGCTCCCATCGGGACTGTGTGTCCCTGTGCTGGAACTCAAGTGAACACTTGGCTCAAAATCCATTGCTGTTCTCTAGAAATGCAGCCTAATTCTCTTGGTTAAAGATAAGGTATGTGTAGTGGGCATTGCTTTTTCTCTTTGGAGACAATACTCAGGAGGGTTGCCCCTTGATGAACAAGGCTAACCTGCTGAGCCTTTGAAGCAAGGAACTGGAGGTGGTCCTTTTAGGGGGTTTATGTTCTGGATTCCAGAAAACATGGAAATAGGGGCAATGAATGCATCTTTATTTTTGTGTCCATTTTAACCTGGTAAGGAAAATTCCAACCAAAAACCTAGAGTTTTGGAGCGAGAAGATCTCATGCAGTCATTCTCCAAAAGGGAGCACTTTCTGTTGTCTGAAAGAAGACAAAGTGCCTCCTTTTAGAGTGTTACTGTTTGAGAAAAACCACGTTGAAGTTGATGCTGATCTTGGTATCACATTTGCAGAGCATGCTTATCATCAGACTTGCATGATGTTGGGGTTCTGTTTTTGTTTAGTTTTTTTTCAACACACACGGGTCTCTGTTGCCCGGGCTGGAGTGCAGTGGCACTTCCAACCTAGACCTCTTGGGCTCAGCTCAGTTGGTCCCCCCAACTTTTTTTATTGTTGTTGTTCTTGAGACAGAGTCTCACTATGTGGCCCAGGCTGGCAGGCAGTGACACATTCTCTGCTCACTGCAACCTCTACCTCCCGAGTAGCTGTTATTATAGGCACGTGCCACCATGCCTGGCTAATTTTTAGCAGAGATGGAATTTCACCACATTGGCCAGGTTAGTCTTGAACTCCTGACTTCAGGTGATCCGCCCGCCTCTGCCTTCCAAAGTGGTGGGATTACAGGCGTGAGCCACCCGGCTCGGACTCCAGGGGTTTTTTTTGTTTGTTTTTTAAATTATTATTTGTATTTTTTTTGTGCTGCCAAAGCAAGCACTTATGTTTAGGAATTTTTTTTTTTTTTTTTTTTTTTTTTTGAGATAGAGTCTTACTCTTGTCGCCCAGGCTGGAGTGCAGTGGCATGATCGCGGCTCGCTGCAACCTACACCTTCCGGGTTCAAGCGAGTCTCCTGCCTCAGCCTCCTGAGTAGCTGGGACTTCAGGCGCATGCCACCACGCCTGGCTAATTTTTGTCCTTTCGGTAGAATCGGGGTTTTGCCATGTTGGCCTGGCCGGTCTTGAACTCCTGACCTCAACTAATCCACCTGCCTTGGCCTCCCAAACTGCTGGGATTACAGGCATGAGCCACTGCACCTGGTGAGGAGTTATTTTTAATGTGAGCATACAGTATATTCTTTTTTTTTTTCATAGACAGGGTCTCAAAAATATATGATGTATATTTAATCATATAGTCTTATCATGTATGTAATGTAGTCATATGTACACCAAACCCTGTTCTACACACAGAAAATACTCTTATATCACTTTGGGTATTTATTTACTTGTTTCTTTCTGTGTTTTTCTTGTTTGTTTGTTTGTTTGTTTTGTTTTGAGACAAGGTCTAGCTTTATCACCCAGGCTGGAGTGTAGTGGTGCCATGTTGGCTTACTGCAACCTCCACCTGCCACCTCAGCCTCCTGAGTACCTGTCTACAGGTGCGCACCACCACACCCAGCTAACTTTTCTGTTTTTTGTGCACAAGGTTTCACCATATTACCTATGCTGGTCTCTAACTCCTGAGCTCAAGTGATCCTCCCACCTTGGCCTCCTTAAGTGCTGGGTTTATTGGTGTGAGCCACCACGCCCCACCCATACTTGTGTATTTCTGTATTTATTGAGGAGCTTTTACAGCGTACCCTGTGGTCTATCCTGCAGGATGTTTGTGTGTGAGACAATGTATATTCTTGAACATAGTAGATTCCATTTTGGATGCTGCCATCGGGACTGTGTGTCCCTGTCCTGGAACTCAAGTGAACACTTGGCTCAAAATCCATTGCTGTTCTCTAGAAATCTAGCTCGATTCTCATGGTTAAATATAAGGTGTGTGTGGTGGGCATTGCTTTTTCTCTTTGGGGACAGAACTCAGGAGGATTGCACCTTGATGAACAAGGCTAACCTGCTGAGCCTTTGAAGCAAAGAACTAGAGATGGTCCTTTTAGGGGTTTATGTTCTGGATTCCAGAAAACATGCAAACATGGCCAATAAATGCATTTTTGTTTTGTTTTGTTTTTTTGAGATGGAGTCTCGCTCTGTCTCCCAGGCTCGAGTGCAGTGGCGCGATCTCGGCTCACTGCAAGCTCAGCCTCCCGGGTTCACGCCATTCTCCTGCCTCAGCTTCCCAAGTAGCTGGGACTACAGGCGCCCAACACCACGCCAGGCTAATTTTTTGCATTTTTTGTAGAGGCGGGGTTTCACCGTGTTAGCCAGGATGGTCTCGATCTCCTGACCTCGTGATCTGCCCGCCTCGGCCTCTCAAAGTGCTGGGATTACAGGCGTGAGCCACTGCACCCAGCCTCAATAAATGCATCTTTATTTTTGTGTCCATTTAAACCTGGTCAAGGAAGATTCCCACAAAAAATCCATGGTGCTGGAGCAAGAGGATCTCAGGCTGTGACCCTCTAAAGGGAAGCACTTTCTGTGGTCAGAAAGAAAAGCAAGTGCTTCCTTTTAGAGGGTTACCGTTTGGGAAAAGCAATGTTGAAGTTGATGCTGATCTTGGTAAAACATTTGCAGAGCATGCTTATCATCAGACTTGGATGACAGTGGGGTTCTGCTTTTGTTTTGTTGTATTCCAAGACAAGGTCCCTGTTACCCAGGCTGGAGTGCGGTGACACTTCCAACCTACATTTCTTGGGCTCGGGTCATTTTTTTTTTGACAGGGAGTCTCACTCTGTGTCTCAGACAGCAATGCAGTGGCACTATCTTGGCTCACTGAAACCTCAGCCTCCTGAGTAGCTGGGATTACAGGTGCATGCAACCACGCCCATCTAATTTTTGTATTTTATGCATTTTTATTAGAGACGGGGTTTCACCGTGTTAGCCAGGATGGTCTCGATCTTCTGACCTCGTGATCTGCCCGCCTCGGGCTCCCAAAGTGCTGGGATTATAGGCATGAGCCACTGCGCCAGGCCGAGAAACTAATGTTTTGAAATAAACTCTGAGATGCAGATTTTAGCATATTTGCAACCACCACCACTCTAGTTTTGGAGGATTTTCATCACCCCGAAGAGGCTTATACTCATTTGCAGTCAGTACCCACCCCCCTCTTCTACCCAGACCATGACAGCGACTCCCCATCTCTCTAGCCCTGGATCTGCCTCTTGTAGGCCTGTCACATAAACTGATCTTGTATGGGTGTCCAGTTGAGGATAATGGGTTGGTCCTGGTTGTCTGCAGTGTGAATCTTACCAATGAAGGGTGATCCCTGGAGGGAAGCAGGAGGCTGGGAGAACTGGGCAGAACATCCTTTGGGAATGAAGTGGGGCGGGCAGACCCTGATGTCTGGGAGGCTCACAAGGGTGGAAGACCCCATCTTCCTCCCTGAGAACTGCAAGGTGACCCTCCTGGGGCACTGGAAGGAGTGAAGGCCTCTGAACTGGGAACACCAGGGCACGGCACTGGTGCGGGCAGGATGAGCCGAGGGGAAAGGAGTGCCAGGCATCACTGGCCGGGGACATTTGGGGCTTGATCTAGACAGAGCAGGTGTCTTCTGGTAGAGAGAGCCCCTGGGATTTTCTCTCTGCTCCCTGCTGTCTTAGTCATGGAATCTGACAACAAAGACTCCCACCCAGGGCCACTTCATTTGGTTTCTGGAGCCCAGTGGTCCTTCCTGCCTGGACTCGGGATCTTTTGGGGAAGTTTGGGATCTGGCAGGGCGTCTGCATAATCCACAGATATCCCTGAGAGTCACTTCCCTTGGCTGACATCTCCATGTTCCTACCCATTACCCTCCAAAGGAGACCCTTAACAGAATTACCAAAGGCGGCTTCCCAGAGCAGGGAAGCCCGGTTAACTTTGTATTTCAGGTCAACAATATACTTGAGATGTACTTGAACTAGAAATTATTGGCTGTGGATGTGGGCATTTGTTTTTTCTAATTTTAAATATGGGACCATCATGAATTTGGGTGTCACTTTGTGCAGGGGACGTGGGAATCTCTTTCATTTATTTTTTTTTTAACGTATGCTGCCAGAGCAAGCACTTAGGTGGAGGAATTACTCTTCGTGTGAGCATTCAGTATATAGAACTTCCTTTTCTGGGGGCAGTGTCTTATATATGATATACATTTTATCATATCATCTTATATAGATAATCTAATGATTAACACAAAATACTCTTCTACACACACAGAATACTCTTGTATCACTGTGGGTTTTTTTTTCCTTCGTGTGTGTGTGTGTGTGTGTGTGTGTGTGTGTGGTTTTGCTTTGTTTTGTTTTTTGAGACAAGGTCTGGCTCTATCACCCAAGCTGCAGTGCAGTGTTGCAGTCTTGGCTCACTGCAACCTCCGTGCCCCACCGCAGCCTCTGGAATAGCTGTCTTCAGGCCAGCCATGGTATCTCAGGCATGTAGTCTCAGCACTCTTGGAGACCAAAGCAGGCTAATGACCTGCAGTCAGGAGTTTGAGACCGGCCTGGCCAAGATGGCAAAACCTCATTTCTACTAAAAGTGCAAAAATTAGCCGGGCGCGGTGGCTCACGCCTGTAATCCCAGCTCTTAGGGAGGCAGAGGCAGGAGGATAGCTTGAGCCCAGGAGTTCGAGACCTGCCTGGGCAATATAGTGAGACCCTGTTCTCCACAAAAAAAAAAAAAAAAAAGAGAGAGAAAGTAAAAATGCAAAATTAGGTGGGCATCGTGGCACGTGCCTATACTCCCAGGTACTCCAGAGGCTGAGACAGAATTGCTGGAACCCTGGAGGCAGAGCTTGCAGTGAGCTGAGATCACAGCACTGCACTACAGCCTGGGCAACAAAGTGAGACTTTGTCTCAAAAAAAAAAAAATTTCTTGAGGAGCTTTTATGGCCTAGCCTGTGTTCTATCCTGGAGAATGTTTGTGTGTACAGCAGTGTATATTCTTAAACATCATCTTAGATTCCATTTTGGATGCTCGCATCGGGACTGTGCGTCCCTGTACTGGGACTTATGTGAATGAACACTTGGCTCCAAATCCATTGCTGTTCTCTAGAAATCCAGCCCAGTTCTCTTGGTGAAAGATAAGGTATTTGAGGCCGGGCACGGTGGCTCACGTCTGTAATCCCAGTACTTTGGGAGGCCGAAGTGGACAGATCACTTGAGGTCAGGAGTTTGAGACCAGTCTGGCCAGCATGGTGAAACCCCATCTCTACTAAAAATACAAAAATAAGCCGGGCATGGTGGCGCATGCCTGTAGTCTCAGCTGCTTGAGAGGCTGAGGCAGGAGAATGGCTTGAACCCAGGAGGTGGAGGCTGCAGTGAGCTGAGGTGGCTCCATTGCAATCCAGCCTGGGTGACATAATAAGACTCTGTCTCAAAAAAAATATATAGAAAAGAAAAGATAAGATATGTGTAGTGGGCATTGCTTTTCTCTTGGAGACTCAAGAGGATTGTCCCTTGATGAACAAGGTTAACCTGCTGAGCCTTTGAAGCAAGGAACTGGAGATGGATCCTTTTCAGGGTTTGTGTTCTGGATTCCAGAAAACATGCAGAGAGGGCCAATAAATGCATCTTTATTTTTGTGTCCATTTTAACCTGGTAAGGAAAATTCCAACAAAAAACCCAGAGTTTTGGAGCGAGAAGATCTCATGCAGTCATTCTCCAAAAGGAAGCACCTTCTGTTGTCTGAAAGCAAACAGAGTGCCTTCTTTTGGAGCGTTACTGTTTGAGAAAAACCACGTCGAAGTTGATGCTGATCTTGGTAACACATTTGCAGAGCATGCTTATCATCAGACTTGCATGATGTTGGGGTTCTGTTTTTGTTTAGTTTTTCTTGCAACACAGGGTCTCTGTTGCCCGGGCTGGAGTGCAGTGGCACTTCCAACCTAGATCTCTTGGGCTCAAGTGGTCCCGTGCTTTTTTTTTTTTTCTTCTTGAGACAGTCTCTCTCTGTGGCCCAGGCTTGAGTGCAGTGGCATGTTATCTGCTCACTGCAACCTCTGCCTCCCAAGTAGATGGGATTACAGGTGCACGTGCCACCATGCCTGGCTAATATTTGCATTTTTAGCAGAGATGGAGTTTCACCACATTGGCCAGGTTAGTCTCCAACTCCTGACCTCAGGTGATCCGCCTGCCTCAGCCTCCCAAAATGCTGAGACTATAGGTGTAAGCCACCCAGGCTGGCCTCCAATTTTTTTTTAATGTGTGCTGCCAATGCAAGCACATATGTGTAGGAATTATTTTTCATGTGAGCACATAGTATGTGGAACTTAATTTTTATTGATATACGGTCTCAAAAATATGTATTTTATCACATTCTTATTATACATGTAATATAGTCATATACACACAAAACACTCTTCTATACAAAGAGAATACTCTCGTATCACTTTGGGTAATTTTTTGTTTGTGTGTGTGTGTTTTTGTTTTTTTTTAGATAAGGTCTGGGTCTGTCACGCAGGCTAGAGTGCAGTGGTGCCATCTCAGCTTATTGCAACCTCCACCTGCCACCTCAGCCTCTTGAGTAGCTGTCTACAGGCGCACACCACCACACCCGACTAACTTTTCTGTTTTCTCTACACATGAGGTATCACCATGTTGCCCAGGCTGGTCTCAAACTCCTGAACTCAAGTGATCCTCCTGCTTCAGCCTCCTAAAGTGCTGGGTTTAGAGGTGTGTGCCACCACACCTCACCTGTACCTGCGTGTTTCTGCTCATTTTATTGAGGAGCTTTTACAGCCTAGCTTGTGGTCTCTCCTGGAGGATGTTTGTGTGTGACAATGTATACTCTTCAACATCTTAGATTCCATTTTAGATGCCCCCGTCGGGACTGTGTGTCACTGTACTGGTACTCGAGTGAACACTTAGCTCAAAATCCATTGTTGTTCTCAAGAAATCCAGCCCAGTTCTCATGGTTAAATATAAGGTATGTGTAGTCGGCATTGCTTTTTGAAACAAGGAACTGGAGATGGCCCTTATAGGGGTTTATGTTCTGGATTCCAGAAATCATGCAAACAGGGCCAATAAATGCATCTTTATTTTTGTGTCCATTTTAACCTGGTCAAGGAAAATTCCAACAAAAAATCAGTGGTGCCGCAGCAGAAGATCTCAGGCTGTGACCCTCTAGAGGGAAGCGCTTTCTGTTGTCTGAAAGAAAAGAAAGTGCATCCTTTTAGAGGATTACAGTTTGAGAAAAGCAGCGTTAACGTTCATGCTGATCTTGGTAATACATTTGCAGAGCATGCTTATCATCAGACGTGGATGATGGTGGGGTTTTGTTCCTGTTTTGTTTGTTTTCTAAGACAGGATCTCTTTTGCCCAGGCTGGAGAGCAGTGGCACTTCCAACCTAGCTCTTTTGGGTTCAAGTGGTCCTCTTTGCAGGATCACGACCTCTGCTGACTACAATCTTCCCTTCCCAGGTTGAAGTGGTTCTCCCACCTCAGTCTCCTGAGTAGCTGGGACTACAGGCGCCCGCCACCACGCCCGGCTAATTTTTGTATTTGTAGTAGAGACGGGGATTCACCATGTTGACCAGGATGGTCTCCATCTCCTGACCTCGTAATCCGCCTGCCTCGGCCTCCCAAAGTGCTGGGTTTACAGTCATGAACCACTGCACCCGGCCTTTGATCCGGATTTTGAGTATGAGACCCATCCTGAATTTGGGCGTACCTCCGTGCAGGGGCCGTGGTGATCTCTGTCACTCCATTCATTTCTTATGTGTGCTGCCAAAGCAAACATTTATGTGTAGGAATAATTCTTTATGTGAGCATACAGTATATGGAACTTTTTTTTTTTTTTTGATATAGGGTCTGAAAAATAAATGATGTACAGCCGGGCGCGTGAGTATATGAGCAGTTTTTGTGAGTATATGACATGAGTGGTGGCCCATGCCTGCAATATCGACACTTTGGCAGGTTGAGGCGAGTGGATCACTTGAGGTCAGGAGTTTGAGACCAGCCTGGCCAACATGGTGAAACGCTGTCTCTACTAAAAATACAAAAAATTAGCCGACTGTGGTGGTGCATGCCTGTATTCCCATCTACTGGGGAAGTTGAGGAAGGAGAATGACATGAATGGACAGATGGAGGTTGCAGTGAGCCAAGATCACGCCACCACACTCCAGCCTGGGAGAGAAAATGAGACTGTCTCTAAAATATATATATACACATATTTATTTATATATAGAGAGAGACTCTGTCTCAAAAAAAAAAAATATATATATATATAGGTGTGTTTGTGTGTATACATATATGTATATATGATATATATTTCATCATATAGCCATATACATATAATTATATACACAAAAAATACTCTTCTACACACAGAGATGACTGATATCACTTTGGGGTTGTTTTTGCTTGTGTGTTTTTTTTTTTTTTTTTTTTTTTTTTTTTTTTTTTTTTTTTTGAGACGGAGTCTCGCTCTGTGCCAGGCTGGAGTGCAGTGGTGCAATCTCGGCTCACTGCAAGCTCCCTCCGGTTCCCCATTCTCCTGCTCAGCCTCTCCGAGTAGCTGGACTACAGGCGCCTGCCACCACGCCCGGCTGATTTTTTTTTGTATTTTAGTAGAGAAGGGTTTCACGTGGTCTCGATTCTGACTCGTGATCCGCCGCTCGCTCCAAAGTGCTGGATTACAAGCGTGAGCACCGCGCCGGCAACTTGTGTTTTTTTAAATTTTTTTTTTGCAACAAGATCTGGCTCAGTCGCCCAGGTTGGAGTGCAGTGTTTCAATCTTGGCTCACTGCAACCTCCACCTCCCACCTCAGCCTCCTGAATTAGTGTCTGCAGGCATGCACCAGCACCACCACACCTGGCCTACATTTGTATTTTTTTACAGAGAGGGTTTCACGGTGTTGTACAGGCTGGTCTTGAGCTCCTGAGCTCAAGTGAATCTCCTGCCTTGGCCTCCTGAAGTGCTGGGATTAGAGGCATGAGCCATCACACCCAACTGGTACTTGTGTATTCCTGCTCAAATTTTATTGAGGAGCTTTTACCACCTAGCCTGTGGTCTATCCTGGAAGATGTTTGTGTGTGTAACAATGTATATAGTTCAACATCTTAGATTCCATTTTGGATGTTTCCAATGGGACTGTGTGTCCCTGTACTGGAACTCAAGTGAACACTTGGCTCAGAATCCATTTGCTGTTCTCTGGAAATCCAGTCTGATTGTCTTGGTTAAGTATAAGGTATGTCTAGTAGGCATTGCTTTTTCTCTTTGGGAACAAAACTTGGGAGGATTGTCCCTTGATGAACAAGGCTAGCCTGCTGATTATTTGAAGCAAGGAACTGGAGATGGTCCTTTTCGGGGGGTTTTATTCTGGATTCCAGAAAACATGCAAACAGGGCCACTAAATGCATCTTTATTCTTCTGTCCATTTAAACCTGGTCAAAGAAAATTCCAACACGAAACCCAGAGTGCTGGAGCAAGAAGATCTCGTGCTGCGACTCTACAAAGGAAAGTGCTTTCTGTTGCCAGAAAGAAGAGAAAGCGCTTCCCTTTTGAGGGTTACGGTTTGAGAAAAGCAGTGTTGAAGTTGATGCTGATCTTGGTAATACATTTGCAGAGCATGCTTATCATCAGACGTGGATAATAGCGGGCTTCTGTTTTGGTTTTGTGTTTTTCTAAGACAGGGTCTCTGTTGCCCAGGCTGGAGTGTGGTGGCACTTCCAACCTAGCTCTCTTGGGCTCAAGTGATCCTCTTTTTATTTATGTATTCATTTTGAGATGGAGCCTGGCTCTGTCACCCAGGCTGGAGTAGAGTGGGACGATCTCCACTCATTGCATCCTCTGCCTCCCAGGTTCCAACAATTCTCCCACCTCCGTGTCACTAGTAGCTGGGATTACAAATGCTCACCACTATGACCTGCCAGTTTTTGTATTTTTAGCACAAACGGGGTTTCACCATGTTTGCGGGGCTGGTCTCAACTCCTGACCTCAAGTGATCTGCCTCCTTGGCCTCCCACAGTGCTGGGATTATAGATGTAAGCCACCGCGCCCGGCCCATTCCTATCTTGTTAATTTAATCTGCTCGTCCCTGACATCGAAAATTTTTCTTGCTTAACAGCTTCCACTTATTTCTCAGAATAGACCTTTTTCTGCAGGAAGGGTGTAGTTGATTCAACCCTCACCCACTCATGCCACGTAGCGAGTGCTGTGACTGCAGCTGCACTGTTTATCCTGTTTTCTGCAGGTAACTTTTCCAATGTACCATTCCAACCTGCAAAACCTCACATTTAAATGCAAATTTCTTGGTAAGATGTGAAATGTTTGCTGTGGCTAATATGAGAAACACACTATTATAGACCAGATGAATCTCGGTTGCAGTGATAAATGTCGCATGGGACAAAAACACAGATATTTTCACAAAAACCTTGAGGACCCTAGAAGGGCCTCCCTAGTAACAGGTGGGATACGTGACAGCTCTTGTTGCCTGTTTGTGAGCAATGCCTGTTTGTCTAGCCCTCAACATCTTTTACTCCGTGGAAGTTATGCCTGCACTGGTTTATAGAAACTCCCTTGACTTGAGTTGAGGTAGAGTTGAAGGGGACCTCAGTGTCCCTTGCAGATGGGATGTGCACTGCTTGGCAAGAGCACAGTGGTGGAGTGCAAGGGCTTTGAGTTTTTATTGGGTAAATGAAGCTGAAATGTAGGGTGCATAACCACGTTATCAACGCACACTTGATTTAGGTTTTGTATTTTAGAGTCGGGGGTGTGTGCTTTCAAAGCAAGGTCTTACGTGTAGGAATTACTCTTTCTGTGAGCATACAGTATGTGGAACTTTCTTTGTTTTGAGACAGGGTCTCAAAAATATATGATGTATGGCCAGGTGTCGTGGATCACACCTGTAATCCCAGCAGTTTGTGAGGCCGAGGCGGGTGGATCATCTGAGGTCAGGAGGGCAAGACCAGACTGGCCAACATGGTGAAACCATGTCTCTACAGGTGTGGTGGCCCACGCCTGTAGTCTCAGCTACTCTGGAGGGTGAGGCAGGAGAATATCACTTTGAGTGTGTGTGTGTGTGTGTGTGTGTGTGTTTCTAATTTTTTCAAGACACGGCCTGACCATATCGCCGAGGCTGGAGTGCAGTGGTGCAATGTCGGCTCACTGCAACCTCCACCTGCCACCACAGCCTCCTGAATTAGTGTCTACAGGCATGCACCACCACACCTGACTCACTTTTGTATTTTTTGTACAGACGAAGTTTCACCATGTTGCCCAGGCTTGTCTGGAACTCTTGAGCTCAAGTGATCCTCTCACTTCGGCGTCCTGAAATGCTGGGGTTAGAGATGTGAGCCACTGCACCCAACAGGTACTTGTGTATTTTTTTATTGAGGAGCTTTTACAGCGTAGCCTGTGGTCTCTCCTGGAGGATGATTGTGTGTGCGACAGTGTATATTCTTCAACATCTTAGATTGCATTTTGGGTGCCCTCATGGGTACTATGTGTGCCTATACTGGAACTCAAGTGAACACTTGGCTCAAAATCCATTGCTGTTGTCTAGAAACTCAGTTCGATTCTCTTGGTTAAAGATAAGATATGAGTAGTAGGCATTGCTTTTTCTCTTTGGGGGCAAAACTCAGGAGCGCTAACCTGCTGAGCCTTTGAAACAAGGAACTGGAAATGGTCCTTTTAGGGGGTTTATATTCTAGATTCCAGAAAACATGCAAACAGGGCCAGTAAATGCATCTTTATTTTTGTGTCCATTTAAACCTGGTCAAGGAAAATTCCAACAAGAAACCCAGAGTGCTGGAGCAAGAGTATCCCAGGCTGTGACCCTCCAGAGGGAAGTGCTTTCTGTTGTCTGAGAGAAAAGAAAGTGCTTCCCTTTGGACTGTTGCAGTTTGAGTAAAGCAGCATTGAAGTTGATGCTGATCTTGGTAATACATTTGCAGAGCATGCTTATCATCAGACTCGGATGATGCTGGGGTTCTGATTTTGTTTTTTTTTTCCAAGACAGGGTCTCTGTTGCTCAGGCTGGAGTGTGGTGGCAGTTCCAACCTAGGTCTCTTGGGCCCAAGAGATCCTCTATTTATTTATTTATTTATGCATTCATTCATTCATTCATTTAGAGATGGAATCTGGCTCTGTGACCCAGGCTGGAGTGCAGTAGGACGATCTCCACTCACTGCAACCTCCATCTCCCAGGTTCCAGCGGTTCTGCCACCTCAGCCTCCCACGTGGCTGGGATTACAGGCACCCACCACCATGTCGTGCTAATTTTTGTATTTTTAGCAGAGATGGGGTTACACCATGTTTGCTGGGCTGGTCTCAACTCCTGACCTCAAGTGATCTGCCTCCCTGGCTTCCCAAAGTGCTGGGATGACAGGCGTGAGCCACTGTGCCCGGCCTCAAGTGGTGTTCTTGAGCCAGCCTCCCAAGTAGTTGGGATTACATGGGGCGTGACACAACACTTGGTTCAGGTTTTAATTTTTGGTAGAGATGGGGTCTCTGTTGCTCAGGACGGTCTCAACTCCTGAGCTCAAGCAATCCTACAGGTGTGAGCCACCTTGTCCTGATGACCCATTTCAAAGATAGTTGACTTGGCCAGGCATCGTGGGGCACACAGTCCCAGTTACTGCAGGGGCCGGGGTGGGAGGGTCCTTTGATTTTAAGGCTATAGCATGCAAAGATCACACCTTTGAATAGCCACTGCACTCCAGCCTGGGCCAACATAGCAAGATCCCATTTCTTTAAAAACAGATTACATGGCATCTGGTCCCACAGACTTCATTCGGGTTGGTCATGTCATACAACGGCCTCCCATCAATTTAGTGTAATCAATCCAAGCCATGGTTCCTTCATTAAGAGAGTGGGTAATCCTCCAAGTCCATTCAGTCTATTGTGTAATCCCCAATGGATGTCCGTATTGGTACAATTTCTTTTTGTTCCTGTTCACTCGTGTCTTTTTAGTTTAATCTGCTTGTCCATAACATTGAAATTTGTTTTTCCCCAACATCTTGCCATTATTTCTCGGAATAGACCTGCTTTCTCTGCAGGAAGGGTGTATGTAGTTGATTCAACCCTCACCCACTAATGCCAACCCCAGTGAGTTCTTTGACTGCAGCTGCCATGTTTATCCTATTTTCTTTGGGTAACGATTCCAAGGTACCATTCCAATGGGCTAAACCTTGCATCTAAATGCCAGTTACTTGCTAAGATGTCAAATGTGTCTTATATTAGCTGTGGCTAATATAAGAAACTGTTGTAGACAAGATGAATCTCAGTCACAGTGATAAATGTAGCATGTGACAAAACCACAGTTATTTTCACAAAAATCTTGAGGACCCTAGAAGGGGCTCCCTAGTAACAGGTGGAACGCACAGCAGCTCTTCTTGTTGCCATAGTGAGCAATGCGTGTTCTTCCAGCCCTCAACACCTTTTATTTATTTATTTTATTTATTTTTTTTTTTATTTTTGAGACAGAGTCTTGCTCTGTCGCCCAGGCTGGAGTGCAATGGCGTGATCTCAGCTCACTGCAACCACTGCCTCCCGGGTTCAAGCGATTCTCTTGCCTCAGCCTCACATGTCGCTAGGACTACAACCGTGCACCACCACACCCGGCTAATTTTTGTATTTTTAATAGAGACAGGGTTTTGTCACGTTGGCCAGGTTGGTCTGGAACTCCTGACCTCAATTGGTCCACCTGCCTCAGCCTCACAAAGTGCTGTGAATACAGGTGTGAGCCAACACGCCCGGCTATCAACAACTTTTCCTACATAGAAATTATTCGCCCACTGGTTGATAGAACCTCACTTGGGTTCACGTAGAGTTGAAGGAGACCTCAGTGTCCCTTGCAGATGGGATGTACAGTGTATTTGAGATGTACTTGAACATTGCTGTTGAGGTGTGGGCATCTTTTGCTTTTTCCTAATTTTAAATGTGGGACTAGTCTGGGTATGGTGACTTCCACCAGTAATTCTAGCACTTTGGGAGGCTGAGACAGGAGGATCACCTGAGGTCAGTTGTTCGAGACCAGTCTGGCCAGGATGGTGAAACCCCGTCTCTACTAGAAATACAAAAACTAGCCGGGTGTGGTGGCACGCACCTGTAATCCCAGCTACTTGGGAGGCTGAGGCAGGAGAATCACTTGAACCTGGGAGGCGGAGGTTACAGTGAGCGGAGATCGCACCATTGCACTCCAGCCTGGGCAACAGTGCGAGACTCTGTCTCAAAATAAATAAATAAATAAATAAATAAATAAATAAATAAATATAAATATAAATATAAATAATTAGATGAATATGGGACCATCACAGACTTGGGTGTCCCCTTTGTGCAGTGGCCAGGGTATTCTATGTCATTTAAATTTTTTTATGTGTACTTCCAAAGCAAGCAGTTATGTGTAGGAATTATTCTTCCTATAAACATACAATATTTGGAACTTTCTTTGAGACAGGGTCTCAAAAATACATGATGTATATTTCATTTTATATTCTTATATATTATATACACACAAAGTACTCTTCTAAACATAGGGAATACTCCGATATCACTTTGGGTGTGTGTGTGTGTGTGTGTGTGTGTGTGTGTGGTTTTTTCTGAGACAATGTCTGCCTCTGTCGCCCAAGATGGAGTGTAGTGGTGCGATCTCGGCTTACTGCAACCTCCACCTCCCACCTAAGCCTGCTGACTTAGTGTCTACAGGCATGCACCACCACACCTGGCTAACTTCTGTAATTTTTGTACACATGGAGTCTCACCATGTTGCCGGGGCTGGTCTTGAGCTCTTGAGGCAGGTGATCCTCCTGCCTGGGCCTCCTAAAGTTCGAGGAGTTAGAGGTCTGAGCCATTGGGCCCCACTTGTACTTGTGCATTTCTGTTCAAATTTTATTGAGGCGTTTTTACATCCTAGCCTGTGGTCTACTCTGGAGAGTGTTTGTGCATATAACAGTGTATATTCTTCAACATCGTAGACTCCATTTTGGATGCTCCCTTCGTGACTGTGTGTCCTGTACTGGAACTCGAGTGAACACTTGGCCTAAAATCCATTGCTGTTCTCCAGAAATCCTGCCCAATTCTCTTCGTTAAAGGTATGTGTAGTGGGCATTGCTTTTTCTCTTTGGGGACAAAACTCAGGAGGATTGTCCCTTGATGAACAAGGCTAACCTGCTGAGCCTTTGAAGCAAGGAACTGGAGATGGTCCTTGTAGAGGTTTATATTCTGGATTCCATAAAACACGCAAACAGGGTCAATAAATGCATCTTTAGTTTTGTGTCTATTTTAACCTGGTCAAAGAAAATTCCAGGAAAGAATCCACTGCGTCGGAGCAAGATGATGTCAGGCTGTGACCCTCTTGAGGGAAGCACTTTCTGTTGTCTGAAAGAAAAGAAAGTGCTTCCTTTTAGAGGCTTACTGTCTGAGAAAAGCAACGTTGAAGTTGATGCTGATCTTCGTAATATCTTTGCAGAGCATGCTTATAATCAGACGTGGATGATGTTGGGGTTTTGTTTTTCTTTTGTTTTTTATCTAAGACAGGGTCTCTGTTGCCCAGGCTGGAGTGCAGTGGCACGACCTAGGCTCACCACAGCCTCTGCCTCCCGGGTTCAAGTGATTCTTCTGCCTCAGCCTCCCGAGTAGCTGGGATTATGGGACTGCGCCACCATGCCAGGCTAATTTTGTATTTTTCGTAGAGACAGGGTTTCCTTAGGAGCTTTTAAGGCCTCCCTTGTGGTCTATCCTGTAGGATATTCGTGTGTGCAACAATGTATATTCTTCAACATTGTAGATTCCATTTTGACTGCTCTGATCAGGACTGTGTGTCCCTGTGCTGGAACTCAAGTGAACACTTGGCTGAAAATCCATTGCTGTTCTCCAGAAATCCAGCCCAATTCTCTTGGTTAAATATAAGGTATGCGTAGTAGGCATTGCTTTGTCTTTCTGGACACAAAACTCAGGAGGATTGTCCCTTGATGAACAAGGCTAACCTGCTGAGCCTTTGTAGGAAGGAACTGGAGATGGTCCTTTTAGGGGTTTATGTTCTGGATTCCAGAAAACATGCAAACAGGGCAAATAAATAGATCTTTATTTTTGTCTCTATTTTAACCTGGTCAAGGAAAATTTCTACAAAAAACCCAGGGTGCTGGAGCAAGAAGATCTCATGCTGTGACCCTCTAGAGGGAAGCGCTTTCTGTTGTCTGAAAGAAAAGAAAGTGCATCCTTTTAGAGGTTTACTGTTTGAGGAAAGCAATGGTGAAGTTGATGCTGATCTTGGTAACACATTTGCAGAGCATGCTTATCATCAGACTTGGATGATGGTGGGTTTCTGTTTTTATTTTGTTTTTTTTTTTCTAAGACAAGGTTTCTCTTGCCCAGGCTGGAGTGGGGTACCACTTCCAACATAGATCTTTTAGGCTCAAACGGTCCTCTTTTTTTTTTTTTTTTGAGGCGGAGTCTTGCTCTGTGACCCAGACTAGAGTGCAATGGCGCAATCTCGCTGCAAGTTCACCTCCCGAGTTCAAGCAATTCTTCTGCCCCAGCCTCCCAAGTAGCTGGGACTATAGGTGCCCGCCACCACATCCAGCTAATTTTTGTATTTTTAGTAGAGACAGGGTTTCACCATGTTGGCCAGGCTCGTCTCAAACTCCTGACCTCATGATCTACCCACCTCGGCCTCCCAAAGTGCTGGGATTGCAGGCGTAAGCCACTGTGCCCAGCCATCCTCTTTTTTGAGGTGGAGTCTTGCTCTGTGACCCAGGCTGGAGTGCAGTGGCAGGAACTTCACTCCCTGTACCCTTCACCTCCCGGATTCAAGCCATTCTCTCCTGAGTCAGCCTCCCTAGTAGCTGAGATCGCAGACATGAGCCACCACACCTGGTTAATTTTTGTATTTTTATTATTTATTTATTTACTCATTGATTTTTGAGAGTCTTGCTCTGTCCATCAGGCTGGAGGTCAGTGGCACAATCCTACGTTCAAGCAATTCTCCTGCCTCATCCTCCCAAGTAGCTGGGATCACAGGCGCACACCACCACGCTCGGCTAATTTTTGTGTTTTTTTGTTTGTTTGTTTGTTTGTTTTGTAGAGACAGGGTTTCAACATGTTGGCCAGCCTGGTCTCCAACTCCTGACCTTAAGTGAGCCATTGCACAATCAAGAAGAGAGCGAGACCTGTTCTTTTTTTCTATTTTTGACTATTTGAGACAGTCTTCCTCTGTCACCTGCGATGGAGTATATTAGTGTGATCTTGGCTCACTGCACCCTCTGCCTCCTGGGCTCAAGCAATTCTCTTTTTTTTTTGGAGACAGAGCCTCGCAGTGTCTCCCAGCCTGGACTGCAGTGATGCAATCTCAGCTCACTGCAACCTCAGCCTTCCAAGTAGCTGGGATTGCAGACATGTATCCCCATACCAGTTTTATTTATATATATATATTTTAGACACAGTTTCACCATGTTAGCCAGGCTGTTCTTGAATCCTGACCTCAGGTGATTTGCCAACCTAGGCCTCCCGAAGTGCTGGGATTACAGGTATGAACCACTGCATTTGGCCTTTTTTCCTAATTTTGAATATGGGACCTATTATGAATTTGGGTGTCACCTCTGTGTGGGGGCTATGGAAATCTCTGTCACTCCATTCATTTGTGTGTGCTGTCAAAGCACCAATATGTGGTAATTATGCTTTATGTGAGCATACAGTATATGGAACTTTGGTTTTTTTTGATACAGGGTCTCAAAAATATATGATGTATATTTCATCATAATGTTCTGTATATAATTATATACACACAAAATAGTCTTCTACACACAGAGAACACTCTTATATCACTTTAGAGTTGTTTTTGTTTGTGTATTTTGTTTTTATTTTTATGAGACAGGGCCTGGCTATATCGCTGAGGCTGGAGGGCAGTGGTGAGATCTCGGCTCACTGTAACCTCCATCTGCCACCTCAGCCTCCTGGATTAGTGTCTACAGGCAGGCACCACCACCCCTGGGTAAGTTTTGTATTTTTGGTACTGATGAGGTTTCACCATGTTCCACAGGCTGGGCTCTTAACTCCTGAGATCAAGTGATCCTCCCGTGTCAGCCTCCTAAAGTGCTGGGGTTAGAGGTGTGAGCCACTGCACCCCACCCGTACTTGTGTTTCTGTTCAAATTTTACTGATGCGCTTTTATGGCCTCGCCTGTGGTCTGTCCCGAAGTGTCCCTGTCCTGGAACTCAAGTGAACACTTGGTTTAAAATCGTTTGCTATTCTCTGGAAATCCAGCCCAATTCTCTTGGTTAAATATGAGGTATGTGTAGTAGGCATTGCTTTTTCCTTCTGGAGGCAAAACTCAGGAGGGTTGCCCCTTGATGAACAAGGCTAACCTGCTGAGCCTTTGAAGCAAGGAACTGGAGATGGTTGTTTTAGGGGTTTATGTTCTGGATTCCAGAAAACATGGAAACAGGGCCAATAAATGCGTCTTTATTTTTGTGTCCATTTTAACCCAGTGAAGGAAGATTTCAACCAAAAACCCACGGTGCTGGAGCAAGAAGATCTCAGGCTGTGACTCTCCAGAGGGATGCACTTTCTCTTATGTGAAAAAAAAGAAGGCGCTTCCCTTTAGAGCGTTACGGTTTGGGTAAAGCAGCATTGAAGTTGATGCTGATCTTGGTAACACATTGGAGAGCATGCTTATCATCAGACTTGGATGATGGTGGGGTTCTGTTTTGTTTTTTGTATTTTGTTTTAAATCAGAGTCTCACTCTGTCGCCCAGGCTGGAGTGCAGTGGCGCGATCTTGGCTCACTGCAACTTCCCCCTTCTGGGTTCAAGCGATTCTCCTGCCTCAGCCTCCCGAGTAGCTGGGATTACAGACATGCGTCACCACGCCCGGCTCAGTTTTTGTATTTGGTAGACATGGGGTTTCACCATGTTAGTCAGGCTGGTCTTGAACTCCTGAACTCAGGTGATCCACCTGCCTCAGCCTCCCAAAGCACTGGGATTACAGGCGTGAGCCACCACGCCAGGCCTCTTCAACATCTTAGATTTCATTTTGGATGCTCCCTTCAGGACTGCGTGTCCCTGTGCTGGAACTCAAGTGAACGCTTGGCTCAAAATCCATTGCTGTTCTCTAGAAATCCAGCCAAATTCTCTTGGTGAAATATAAGGTATGTGTAGTAGGCATTGCTTTTTCTCTTTGGAGACAAAACTCAGGAGGCTTGCCCCTTGATGAACAAGGCTAACCTGCTGATCCTTTGAAGCAAGGAACTGGAGATGGTCCTTTTAGGGGTTTATGTTCTGGATTTCAGAAAACATGCAAACAGGGCCAGTAAATGCATCTTTATTTTTGTGTTCATTTTATCCTGGTCAAGGAAAATTTCTACAAAAAACCCAGGGTGCTGGAGCAAGATCTCATGCTGTGACCCTCTAGAGGGAAGTGCTTTCTGTTGCCTGAAAGAAAAGAACGCGCTTCCCTATAGAGGGTTACCCTTTGCGAAAAGCAACGTTGAAGTTGATGCTGATCTTGGTAATACATTTGCAGAGCCTGCTTATCATCAGACTTGGATGAAGGTGGGGTTCTGTTTTTTGTTGTTTTTTTTTTTTCTAAGACAGGATCTCTGTTGCCCAGGCTGGAATGTGGTGGCACTTCCAACCTAGCTCTCTTGGGCTCAAATGGTCCTGTCTTTTGGGATAGAGTCTTATGCTCTGTGACCCAGGCTGGAGTACAGTGGCGTGATCTCAGCTCACTGCAACCTCCACCTCCCAGTTTCAAGCCGTTCTCCTGCCTCAGATTCCTGAGTATCTGGGATTATAGGTACCTGACACCGCGCCTGGCTAATATTTGCATTTTTCTTTCGTTCTTTTTTTTTTTTTTTTTTCTGAGATAGAGTCTTGCTCTGTCGCCAGGCTGGAGTGCAGCGCGATCTTCGCTCACTGCAACCTCCACCTCCCAGGTTCAAGTGATTCTCCTGCCTCAGCCGCCCGAGTAACTAGGATTTCAGGCATGTGCCACACACCTGGCTAATTTTTTGTATTTTTAGTAGAGACAAGGTTTCACCATGTTGGTCTGGCTGGTCTCGAACTCCCGACCTCAGGTGATCTTCCCACCTCGGCCTCCCAAAGTGCTGGGATTACAGGCGTGAGCCACTGTGCCCGGCCATTATATATTCTTATATGTAATACCATATACATGCAAAATAACTCCTCTACACAAAGAGAATACTCTTATATCACTTTGGGTTTTTTTGTTTGTGTGTGTGAGTGTATGTTTTGTTTATTTGTTTTTGAGATAAGGTCTGGCTCTGTCACCCAGTCTAGAGTGCAGTTGTGCCATCTTGACTCACTGCGACTTCTACCTCCCACCTAAGCCTGCTGAATTAGTGTCTACAGGCATGCACCACCACACCTGGGATCCCTTTTGTAATTTTTGTACACATGGGCTTACACCATGTTGCCGAGACTGGTCTCGAACACCTGACCTCAGGTGATACTTCAGTCTCAGCCTCCTAATGTGCTAGGATTAGAGGTGTGAGCCACCGTTCCCCACTTGTAGTTGTGTGTTTCTGTTCAAATTTTATTGAGGAGTTTTTATGTCCTAGCCTGTGGTCTACCCTGCAGGATGTTTGGTGTACAACAATGTATATTCTTTAACATCGTAGATTCCATTTTGGATGCTCCCATCGGGACTGTGTGTCCCTGTGCTGGAACTTCCGGTGAACACCTGGCTCAATATCCATTGCTGTTCTCTAGAAATGCAGCCCAGTTCTCTTGGTTAAATATAAGGTACGTATGTCTACGAGGCATTGATTTTTCTCTTTGAGAACAAAACTCAGGAGGGTTGCCCTTTGATGAACAAGGCTAACCTGCTGATCCTTTGAAGCAAGGAACTGGAGATGGTCCTTTTAGGGGTTTATATTCTGGAATCCAGAAAACATACAAACAGGGCCAGTAAATGCATCTTTACTTTTGTGTCCATTTTAACCAGGTGAAGGAAAATTCCAACAAAAAACCCAGAGTGTTGGAGCAAGAAGATCTCAGGCTGTGACCCTCTAGAGGGAAGCACTTTCTCTTGTCTAAAAGAAAAGAAAGCGCTTCTCTTTAGAGGATTACTCTTTGAGAAAAGCAACGTTGAAGGTGACGCTTATCTTGGTGATTAATTTGCAGAGATTGCTTATAATCAGACGTGGATGATGTTGGGGTTTCATGTTTGTTTTGTTTTTTTTCTAAGGGTGTTTGTTGCCCAGGCTGGAGTGTGGTGGCCCCTCTCCAACCTAGATCTCTTGGGCTCAAGTGGCCCTCTTTTTTGGGTCGGAGTCTTGCTCTGTGGCCCTGGCTGGAGTGCAGTGTCAGGATCTCCGCTCACTACAATCTCTGCCTCCTAGGTACAAGCGATTCTCCTGCCTCTGCCTCCCAAGCAACTGGGATTACAGACATGTGCCACCATGCCCGGCTAATTTTTGTAATTTCATTTATTTATTTTTGAGACAGAGTCTTGCTCTTTTGCCCAGGCTGGAGTGCAGTGGTGCAATCTCGGCTCATTGCAACCTCCAACTCCCACCTCATCCTCCTGAATAGCTGTCTACAGGCATGCACCACCACACCTGGCTAACTTTTGTATTTTTTGTACAGACATGGTTTCTCCATGTTGCCTGGGCTGGTCTTGAACTCCTGAACTCAAGTGATCCTACCACCTTGGCCTCCTAAAGTGCTGTGATTAGAGGTATGAGCCACTGTGCCCCTCCTGTACTTGTGTGTTTCTGCTCAAATTTTATTGGGGAGCTTTTATGGTATAGCCTGTGGTCTCTCCAGAGGATGTTTGTGCCTGTGACAATGTATATTCTTCAGTAGGTTACGTTCCATATTGGATGCTTCCATGGGGACTGTGTGTCCCTGTACTGAAACGCAAGTGAACACTTGGCTCTCCGTCCATTGCTGTTCTCTAGAAATCCAGCCCAGTTCTCTTGGTTAAAGATAAGGTATGTCTAGCAGGCATTGCTCTTTCTCTTGCAGACAAAACTCAGGAGGGTTGTCCCTTGACAAACAAGGCTAACCTCCTGATTCTTTGAAGGAAGGAAATGGAGATCGTCCTTTTAGGGGTTTATATTCTGGATTCCAGAAAACACGCAAATAGAAAACAGGGCAAATAAATGCATCTTTCTTTTCGAGTGCATTTTAACCTGGTCAAGGAAGATTCCAACGAAAAATCCACGGTGCCAGAGCCAGAAGATCTCAGGCTGTGACCCTCTAGAGGGAAGCGCTTTCTGTTGTCTGAAAGAAAAGAAAGTGCATCCTTTTAGAGGGTTACCATTTGAGAAAAGCAACGTTTAGGTTGATGCTGATCTTGGTAATACATTTGCAGAGCGTGCTTATCAGAGTTGGATGATGGTGAGGTTCTGTTTTTGCTTTGTTTTTTTCTAAGATAGGGTATCTGTTGCCCAGGCTGGAGTGCAGTGGCAGTTTTAACCTAGATCTCTTGGGCTCAAGTGGTCCTTTTTTTTGGCATAATCTCGCTCTGTGACCCAGTCCAGAGTACAGTGGCATGAACACTACTCATTGCACCCTTTGCCTTCCAGGTTGAAGCCATCATTCTGCTCTTCCAGAGCAGCTGGGGTTACAGGCATGAGCCACCACACTGGCTAATTTTTGTATTTTTAATAGAGATGGGGTTTCACCATGTTGGCCAGGCTGGTCTCCAACTACTGACCTCATGATCCACCTACCTCGGCCTCCCAAAGTGCTGGGATTACAGACATGAGCCACTGTGCCCGGCCAACACAGAGAATACTCTTACATCGCTTTGGGGTTGTTTTTGTTTGTGTATTTTTAAAAAGTTTTTTGAGACAGAGTCTGGCGCTATTACCTAGGCTGGAGTGCAGTGTTGTGACCTCAGCTCACAGCAACCTCTACCTCCCAGCTGAGCCTCCTGAGTTAGTGTCTGCAGGCATGAACAGTAACACCCGGTAACCTTTGTATTTTTGGACAGATGAGGTTTCACCATGTTGCCCAGGCTAGTCTTGAACTCCTGAGCTCAAGTAATCCTCCTGCCTCCGACTCCTAAAGTGCTGGGATTACAGGTATGAGCCACTGCACCCCACCTGTACTTGCGTATTTCTGTTCAAATTTTATTGAGGAGCTTTTACATCCTAGACAGTGGTCTATTCTGGAGAATGTGTGTATGACAATGTATATTCTTTTTTTCTTTCTTTTTTTTTTTTTTGAGACGGAGTCTCACTCTGTCACGCAGGCTGGAGTGCAATGGCACGATCTCGGTTCACTGCAACCTCCGCCTCCTGGCTTCAAGCGATCCTCCTGTCTCAGCCTGCTGAGCAGCTAGGATTACAGGTGTGCGCCACCATGCCTGGCTAATTTAGATTCCATTTTGGATGCTCCCATCGGGACTGTGTGTCCCTGTGTTGGAACTCAGGTGAACACTTGGCTCAAAATCCATTGCTGTTCTCTAGAAAGCCTGCCTAATTCTCTTGGTTAAAGATAAGGTATGTGTAGTAGGCATTGCTTTTTCTCTTTGGGGACAAAACTCAGGACGGTTGCCCCTTGATGAACAAGGCTAACCTGCTGAGCCTTTGAAGCAAGGAACTTGAGATGGTCCTTTTAGGGGTTTATGTTCTGGATTCCAGGAAACATGCAAACAGGGCAAATAAATGCATCTTTATTTTGTGTCCATTTTGACCTGGTCAAAAAAATTCCAACAGCAACAACAACAACAAAACCAGTGTTGGAGCAAGAATATGTCATGCTGTGACCCTCCAGAGGGAAGCACTTTCTGTTGTCTCAAAGAAAACAAAGCGCTCCCCTTTAGAGGTTTACGGTTTGAGTAAAGCAGCGTTGAAGGTGATGCTGATCTTGGTAATAAACTTGCAGAGCGTGCTTATCATCAGACGTGGACGATGGTGGGGTTCTGTTTTGGTTTTGTTTTTTTCTAAGACAGGGTCTCCGTTGCCCAGACTGGAGTGCGGTGGCACTTCTAGCTAGATGTCTTGGGCTCAAATGGTCTTTTTATTTCATTTTTTTTTTTTTTTTTGAGACAGAGTCTCACTCTGTCACCCAGCCTGGAGTACAGTGGCAGGATCTCCACAACCACAGCCTCCCAGGTTCCAGACATTCTCCCACCTCAGCCTCCCAAGTAGCTGGAATTATAAGCACCCACCACCATGCCCTGCTTCTTGTATTTTTAGACAAGATAGAGTTTCACCACCATGTTGGCCAGGCTCATCTCAACTCTTGACCTTAAGTAGTCCTCCTCCCTGGCCTCCCAAAGTGCTGGGATTACAGGCGTGAGCCACCGTGCCCGGCCTCAAGTGGTCCTCTTGAGTCAGCCTCAAACAACCCACAGTGCTGTAGCAAGAAGATCTCAGGCTGTGACCCTCTAGAGGGAAGCACTTTCTGTTGCTTGAAAGAAGAGAAAGCGCTTCCTTTTAGAGGATTACTCTTTGAGAAAAGCAACGTTGAAGTTAATGCTGATCTTGGAGTTCATGCTTATCATCAGACTTGGATGATGTTGGGGTTTTGTGGGTTTTTTTGTTTTTTTTTCTAAGATGGGGTGTCTGTTGCCCAGGCTGGAGTATGGTGGCCCCTCCAACTTAGATCTCTTGGGTTCAAGTGGCCCTCTTTTTTGGGACAGAGTCTTGCTCTGTGACCCTGGCTGGAGTGCAGTGTCAGGAACTTCGCTTGCTGCAACCTCTGCCTCCCAGGTTCAAATGATTCTCCTGCCTCAGCCTCCCGAGCAGCAGGTATTACAGGCATGTGCCACCATGCCTGGCTTATTTATTTATTATTTATTTATTTATTTATTTATTTATTTATTTATTTATTTATTTATTTTAGAGACAGAGTCTTACTCTGTCGCGTAGGCTGGAGTGCACTGGTGCGATCTCAGCTCACTGCAACCTCCAACTCCCACCTCAGCCTCCTGAATAGCTGTCTGCAGGCATACACCACCACACCTGGCTAACTTTTGTTTTTTTTGTACAGATGTGGTTTCACCATGTTGCCCAGGTTGCTCTCGAACTCCTTAGCTCAGGTGATCCTTCCACCTTGGCCTCCTAAAGTGCTAGGATTAGTGGTGTGAGCCGTCGTGCCCCACCTGTACTCGTGTGTTTCTGCTCAGATTTTATTGAGGAGCTTTTACGGGGTAGCCTGTGGTCTACCCTGCAGGATGTTTGTGCCTACAACAGTGTATATTCTTCAACATCTTAGATTCCATTTTGGATGCCCCCGTGAGGACTGTGTGCTCCTGTGCTGGAACTCAAGCAAACACTTGGCTCAAAGTCCATTGCTGTTCTCTAGAAATCCAGCCCGATTCTCTTGGTTAAAGGTAAGGTATGTATAGTGGGCGTTGCTTTTTCTCTTTCGGAACAAAACTCAGGAGGATTGCCCCTTGATGAACAAGGCTAACCTGCTGAGCCTTTGAAGCAAGGAACTGGAGATGATCCTTTTAGGGACCATCATTTTGGATTCCAGAAAACATGCAAGCAGGGCAATTAAATGCATCTTTATTTTTGTGTCCATTTTAACCTGGTCAAGGAAGATTCCAACAAAAAATCCACAGTGCCAGAGCAAGAAGATCTCAGGCTGTGATCCTCTAGAAGGAAGCACTTTCTGTTGTCTGAAAGAAAAGAAAGTGCTTCCTTTTAGAGGGTTACCGTTTGAGAAAAGCAACATTGAAGTTGATGCTGATCTTGGTAATACATTTGCAGAGCGTGCTTATCATCAGAGGTGGATGATGGTGGTCTTCTGTTTTTGTTTTGATTTTTCCTTTTTTCTTTTTTTTGAGACGGAGTTCCATTCTTGTTGCCCAGGCTGGAGTGCAGTGGCGCAATCTCAGCTCACCACAACCTCTGCCTAATCTCTTGGGCTCAAGTGGTCCTCTTTTTTGGGACAGTCTCGCTCTGTGACCCAGGCTGGACTATAGTGGCAGTAACACTGCTCACTGCATCTTTGCCTCCCAGGTTCAAGCCATTCTCCTGACCCAGCCTCCCAAGCAGCTGGGATTACAGGCATGAGCCACCACACCCGGCTATTTTTTGTATTTATTATTTATTGTTGAGATAGAGTCTCACTCTAACCCAGAATGGAGTGCAGTGGCACAGTCTCTGCTCACAGCAACCTCTGCCCCCCAGGTTCAAGTGATTCTCCTGCCTCAGCCTCCCAAGTAGCTGCGATTATAGATACCCGCCAATACATCTGGCTAATTTCTGTATTTTTTCAGTAGAGACAGGTTTCAACATGTTGGCCAGCCTGGTCTCCTTAAGTGAGCCCATGCACAGGCAAGAAGAAAGCAAGTCCTGTTCTTTGTTTCTGTCTTTGACTTGTTGAGACAGTCTTGCTCTGTCGCCCAGGTTGGAGTGCAGTAGTGTGATCTTGGCTCACTGCAGTCTCTGCCCCCTGGGTTCAAACAATTGTCTCTCTCTTTTTTTTTTTTTGGAGTCAGAGTCTCACTGTGTCTCCAAGGCTGGACTGCAGTGGTGCAATCTCAGCTCACTGCAACCTCAGCCTTCCAAGTAGCTGGGATTGCAGACGCTTATCTGCACACCAGTTATTTTGTCTTCTGTATTTTTAGAGACGGTTTCTCCACGTTTGCCAGGCTGTTCTCAAATTCCTGACCTCAGGTGATTTCGCCGACCTAGGCCTCCCAAAGTGCTGGGATTACAGGCATGAGCCACTGTACTTGGCCTTTTTTGCTAATTTTGAATATGAGACCCATCATGAATTTGGGCGTCACCTCTGTGCGGGGGGACCATGGTGATCTCTGTCACTCCATTCATTTTTTATGTGTGCTTCCAAAGCAAGCACTAGTATGTAGGAATTACTCTTTATGTGAGCTCATAGTATATGGAACTTTGTTTTTTTGAGACAGGGTCTCCAAAATATATACATGTTATCATATAATCTTCTATGTATAATTATATACACACAAATAGTCTTCTACACACAGAGAATACTCTTATATCACTCTGGGGTTGTTTTTGTTTGTGTTTTTTTTTTTTTTTTTTTAAATTATTTTTTTTGAGACACCATCTGGCTCTATTGCCCAGGCTGGAGTGCAGTGCTGTGACCTCAACTCACTGCAACCTCTACCTCCCACCTCAGCCTCCTGAATTAGTGTCTACAGGCATGAACCACTACACCTGGCTATCTTTTGTATTTTTACAGATGAGGTTTTACTATGTTGGGCAGGCTGGTTTTGAACTCTTGAGCTCATGTAATTTTCCTGCCTTCGACTCCTAAAGTGCTGGGATTAGAGATGTAAGCCACTGCACCCCACGCGTACTTCTGTATCAAATGTTATTGAGGAGCTTTTACGGCCTAGGCAGTGCTCTTCTGGAGAATGTTTATGTATAAGACAATGTATATTCTTTTTTTCTTTCCTGTCACCCAGGCTGGAGTGCATTGGCATGATCTCGTCTCATTGCAACCTCCACCTCCCGGGTTCAAGCAATTCTCCTGCCTCAGCCTCCTGAGTAGCTAGGATTACAGGTGGGCACCACCACGCCTGGCAAATTTAGATTCCATTTTGGATGCTCCCATCATGACTGTGTGTCCCTGTGCTGGAACTCAAGTGACCATGTGACTCAATCCATTGCTGTTCTCTAGAAATCCAGCTCAATTCTCTTGGTTAAAGATAAGGTATGTGTAGTGGGCTTTGCTTTTTCTCCTTTGAGACAAAACTTAGGAGGATTCACCTTGATAAACAAGGCTAATCTGCTGAGCCTGGAGATGGTCCTTTTAGGGGTTTATGTTCTGGATTCCAGAAAACAGGCAAACAGGGAATAAATGCATCTTTATTTTTGTGTCCATCTTAACCTGGTCAAGGAAAATTTCAACAAAAATCCCAGATGGCTGGAGCGAGAAGAACTCATGCTGTGACTCTCTGGAGGGAAGCACTTTCTGTTGTCTGAAAGAAAACAAAGCGCTTCTCTTTAGAGTGTTACGGTTTGAGAAATGCAACGTTGAAGTTGATGCTGATCTTGGTAATACGTTTGCAGAGCATGCTTATCAGGCTTGGATGACGGCGGGGTTCTGTTTTGGTTTTGTTTTTTTCCAAGACCAGTCTCTGTTGCCCAGGCTGGAGAGGGGTGGCACTTCAACCTAGATCTCTTGGGGTTATGTCTTGCTCTATTATTATTTTGTTTGTTTGTTTGTTTGTTTGTTTGTTTTTTGAGACGGAGTCTCGCTCTGTCACCAGGCTGGAGTGCAGTGACGCAATCTCAGCTCACTGTAACCTCCGACTCCGTGGTTCAAGCAATTCCCCTGCCTCAGCCTCCTGAGTAGCTGGGATTACAGGCACGTACCACCATACCCAGCTAATTTTTGTATTTTTAGTAGAGACGGGATTTCACCACATTGGCCAGGCTGGTCTCAAACTCCTGACCTCATGATCCACCCGCCTCAGCCTCCCAAAGTGCTGGGATTACAGGTGTGAGCCTCCGTGCCCAGCTTATTATTTTATTTTGTTTTATTTTATTTATTTTATTTTATTTTGAGATGGAGTCTCGCTCTGTCGCCGAGGCTGGAGTGCAGTAGCAGGATCTCCACTCACCGTAACTCCCACCTCCTAGGTTCCAGTGATTCTTTCATCTTAGCCTCGCAAGTAGCTGGTATTACAAGCACCCACCAACACGACCTGCCAATTTTTGTATTTTTAGACGAGAAAGGATTTCACCATGTTGGGCAGGCTGGTCTTGAACTGCTGAACTAAGGTGATCTGCCCACCTCGGCTTCCCAAAGTGCTGGGATTAGGGATAAGGCTAACCTGCTTATTCTTTGAAGCAAGGACCTGGAGATGGTCCTTTTAGGGGTTTATGTTCTGGATTCCAGAAAACATGCAAACAGGGCCAATAAATGCATCTTTATTTTTGTGTCCATTTTAACCTGGGCAAGGAAAATTCCAGCAAAAAGCCCAGAGTGCTAGAGCAAGAAGATCTCATGCTGTGACCCTACAAAGGGAAGCACTTTCTCTTGTCTAAAGGAAAAGAAGGCGCTTCCCTTTGGAGTGTTACGGTTTGAGAAAAGCAGCGTTGAAGTTGATGCTGATCTTGGTAATACATTTGTAGAGCATGCTTATCATCAGACTTGGACGATTATGGGGTTCTGTTTTGGTTTTGCTTTTTTATTCTAAGACAGGATCTCTGTTGCCCAGGCTGGAGTGCGGTGGCACATCCAACCTAGGTCTTTTGGATTCAAATGGTTTTTTTAGCGGACAGAGTCTCTCTATCACCCAGGCTGAAGTGCAGTGATGTGATCTCGGCTCACTGCAACCTCCACCTCCCAGGTTCAAGCAAGTCTCCTGCCTCAGCTTCCCAAGTAGATAAGATTACAGGTGCCCATCACCACACCTGGATAATATTTTCATTTTTTAAAATTAATTTATTTATGTTTTTGAGACGGAGTCTCACTGTTAGCCAGGCTGGAGGGCCGAGGCATGATCTCCGCACAGTGCAACCTCTGCCTCCCGGGTTCAAGCAATTCTTCTACCTCAGCCTCCTGAGTAGCTAGAATTACAGGAGCCCACCACCACACCTGGCTACTTTTTGTATTTTTTTATTTATTTATTTTTTAGTAGAGATGGAATTTCACCATGTTTGCCAGGCTGGTCTCAAACCCCTGACCTCAAGTAAGCCACCAGCCTCTGCCTTTCAAAGTGCTGGTATTACAGGCATGAGCCACCATGCCTGGCCTAATTTTTATATTTTCAGCAGAGACGGGGTTTCACCATGTTGGCCAGGCTGGTCTCATGTCCTGACCTTAGGTGATCTACCAGTCTCTGCCCCGCAAAGTGCTGAGAATACAGGCGTGAGCCACCACACATGGCCATTAACACCTTTTAGTCCATGGAAATTATTCTGGCACTGATTTATAGAACTTCACGTGGGGTCAGGTCAAGTCGAAGGGGACTTCAGTGTCCCTTGCACATGGGATGTGCGCTGCTCAGCAAGAGCACGGAGGTGGAGTGCGTGGGGTTTGAGTTTTCACTGGGGAAATGAAACCAACATCTTGGGTGCATGACCAGGTCATATATGCAGTCATATATGCAATATGCGTGGTGGTGGGCACCTCTAATCACAGCTACTCAGGAGGCTGAGGCAGAAGAATCGCTTGAACCCAGGAGGCAGAAGTTGCTGTGAGCCGAGATTGCACCACTGCATCCAGCCTGGGCGACAGAGTGAGGCTCCGTGTCAAAAAAAAGAAGATCTCAGGCAGTGACCCTCTAGATGGAAGCACTGTCTGTTGTATAAAGAAAAGATCGTGCATCCCTTTAGAGTGTTACTGTTTGAGAAAAGCAACGTTGAAGATGCTGCTGATCTTGGTAATACATTTGCAGAGCGTGCTTATCATCAGACTTGCATGATGTTGGGGTTTTGTTTGTGATTTGAAATTTTTCCAAGACAGGCTTTCTGTTGCCCAGGTGGGGGTGGGAGGCATCTGCAACCGAGATCTCTTGGGCTTAAGTGGTCCTTTTTTAATTTTTTGACTTCTTTGAGACACACTCTTGTTTCATTGGGAGTGCAGTAGCAGGATCTCTGCTCACCGGAAACTCCACCTCTCAGGTTGCAGTGATTCTCCCACCTCAGCCTGCCGAATCGTTGGGAATTCAGGCATCAGGCACCCGCCATTGTGTCCTGCACTCTTGTTGACCATCCTGGAGAGCACTGGCATGATTTAGTCTCACCGCCACCTCCGCCTCCCGGGTTCAAGCGATTCTCCTGCCTCAGCCTACCAGGTAGCTGGGATTACAGGCGCCTACTGCCCCACCCAGCTAATTTTTATGTTTTTAGTAGAGACCAGGTTTCACCATGTTGACCAGGCTGGTCTTGAACTCCCGCTTTCAGGTGATCCACTAGCCTGTGGTCTATCCTGGGGGATGTTTGTGTGTGTGACAATGTATATTCTTCAACATCTTAGACACCATTTTGGATGCTCTCAAGGGGACTGTGTGTCCCTGTGCTGGAACTCAAGTGAACACTTGGCTCAAAATCCATTGCTGTTCTCTAGAAATCCAGCCCAATTCTCTTGGTTAAATATAAGGTGTGTGTAGTAGGCATTGCTTTTTCTCTTTGGAGACAAAAGTCAGGACGATTGTCCCTTGATGAACAGGGCTAACCTGCTGAGCCTTTGAAGCGAGGAACTGGAGATGGTCCTTTTAGGGGTTTATGTTCTGGATTCTAGAAAACAGGCAAACAGGGCCAATAAATGCATCTTTATTTTTGTGTCCATTTTAACCTGGTCAAGGAAGATTTCAATACAAAACCCAGAGTGCTGGAGCAGGAAGATCTCATGCTGTGACCCTCCAAAGGGAAGTGCTTTCTGTTTGTTTTCTCTCAAACAAAGTGCCTCCCTTTAGAGTGTTACCGTTTGGGAAAAGCCACGTGGAAGATGATGCTGATCTTGGTAATACATTTGCAGACCATGCTTGTAATCAGACTTGGATGATGTTGGGAGTCTGTTTGGTTGGTTGGTTGGTTGGTTTTTTGTTTTTTGGTTTTTTTTTTTTTTTTGGTGTGTGTGTTTTGTTTTGTGTTTTGTTGTTGTTGTTGTTGTTTGTTTGTTTTTTCCTAAGACAAGGTCTCTGTTGCCCAGGAGAGACTAGAGAGGCACTTTTAATATAGGTCTCTTGGGCTCAGATGGTCCTTTTATGGGACACAGTCTTGCTCTGTGACCCAGAATGGAGTGCAGTCGCGCGATCTTGGCTCACTGCAACCTCCACCTCCCGGGTTCAAGTGATTCTGCTGCCTCAGCTTCCTTGAGTAGCTGGGATTACAGGCGCCTGACATCCCACTCGGCTAATATTTGTATTTTTCTTTTTTTTTTTTTTTTTTTTTTGAGACAGAGTCTGGCTGTCGCCCAGGCTGGAGTGCAGTGGCGCGATCTCGGCTCACTGCAGGCTCCGCCCCCCGGGGTTCACGCCATTCTCTTGCCTCAGCCTCCCGAGTAGCTGGCACTACAGGCACCCGCCACCTCGCCCGGCTAATTTTTTGTATTTTTTAGTAGAGACGGGGTTTCACTGTGTTAGCCAGGATGGTCTCGATCTCCTGACCTCGTGATCCGCCCGCCTCGGCCTCCCAAAGTGCTGGGATTACAGGCGTGAGCCACCGCGCCCGGCCTGTATTTTTCTTTTTTATCCGTTCATTTATTTTTGAGATGGAGTGTTGCTGTCATCCAGCCTGGAGGGCAGTGGCATGATCCCGGCTGACTCCAGACTCTGCCTCTCAGGTTCAGGCAATTCTCCTGCCTCAGTCTCCTGAGTGGCTGGAATTACAGGCACCCGCCACTACGACCAGCTACTTTTTGATTTTTTTTTTTTTTTTTTAGTAAAGATGGGGTTTCACCATGTTGGCCAGGCTAGTCTCAAACCCCTGACCTCAAGTGACCCACTGGCCTCAGCCTCCCAAAGTGCTGAGAATACAGGCATTAGCCACCGGGCGCAGCCATGAACACCTTTTACTTTATGGAAATTTTTCTGGCACTGGTATAGAACTTCACGTGGGGTCAGGTGGAGTTGAAGGGACCTCAGTGTCCTGCAGATGGGATGAGCAAGAGCACGGAGGTGGAGTGCATGGGCTTCGGTGTTTATTGGGGAAATGAAGCTGAAATCTTGGGTGCATGACCAGGAGATAAATGCATGAGACGGGGGTCTCACTATGCCGCCCAGGCTAAAGTGGGCTTAGATCCTGCTGCCTCTGCCCCTCCCCAGTCCTTGGTAGATGGGACTACATGTGAATATTAACCCATGCACAGGCAAGAAGAAAGTAAGGACTGTTCTTTGGTTCACACCTACCCCCCAGTTAAACTTGTATTTTAGATAAACAATGTATTTGAGATGTACTTGAACAACAAATGATTTGCTGTTTAGGTGCGGGCACCTTTGTTTTGTTTTTTCCTAATTTTAAATATGGGTCTAGTCTGCATATGGTGGCTCTTGTCTGTAATTTCTGCACTTTGTGAGGCTGAGACAGGAGGATCACCTGAGGTCAGTTGTTCGAGACCAGCCTGGCCAACATGAAGCCAGGAGGCTGAGCTTTCAGTGAGCTGAAATCTTCTGCTGCACTCCACCCTGGGCAACAGAGTGAGACTCAGTCTCAAGAAAGTAAAAAATAGGCCGGGCACAGTGGCGCATGCCTGTAATCCCAGCACTTGGGGAGGCTGAGACGGGAGGATCACCTGAGGACAGGAGTTCAAAACCAACAGGGCCAACATGGCAAAGCCTCGTCTCTACTTAAAATACAAAAATTAGCTGGGTGCAATGGTGCACATCTGTAATTCCAGCTACTCGGAGGCTGAGGCAGGAGAATCGCTTGAACCCAGGAGGAGGAAATTTCAGTGAGCTGAAATCACGCCATGGCATTCCAGCCTGTGCCACAGAGCAGAATTCCATCTCAAAAATAAATGAATAAATAAATAAAATAAATAAAAATAAATAGATAAATATGGGACATCATGAATTTGGGTGTCACCTTTGTGTAGCAGCCAGCATAATCTCTGTCATTCCAATTTTTTTTATGTGTACTGCCAAAGCAAGCAGTTGTGTAGGAATTTTTCTTCCTGTGAGCATACAATATATGGAACTTTCTTTGACACAGGGTGTCAGAAATATATGGTATATATTTCGTTATATATACACTTATATATAATATAATCATATACACACAATACTGTTCTAAATACAGAGAATACTCTGATATGACCTTGGGTAATTTTTTCTTTCTTTGTGTGTTTTTTATTTGTTTGGTTGGGTTTTTTTTTCTTTTTGTTTTTGTTTTTTGTTTTTTTGTTTTTGTTGTTGAGACAGAGTCTCACTCTGTCATCCAGGCTGGAGTGCAGTGGCGCGATCTCGGCTCACTGCAAGCTCCGCCTCCCGGGTTCACGCCATTCTCCTGCCTCAGCCTCCCGAGTAGCTGGGACCACAGGCGCCCACCACCACACCTGGCTAATTTTTTTCGTATTTTTAGTAGAGACAGGGTTTCGCCATGTTAGCCAGGATGATCTCGATCTCCTGACTTCGTGATCCACCCGCCTCAGCCTCCCAAAGTGCTGAGATTGCAGGCGTCAGCCACCGTGCCCATCGGTTGGTTATTTTTGAGACAAAGTCTGGCTCTGTTGCCCAGGCTGGAGTGTAGTGGTGCGATCTTGGCTCACTGCAAACTCCGCCTCCCACCTAAACCTGCTGAATTAGTGTCTACAGGCATGCACCACCACACCTGGCTCACTTTAGTGTTTTTCATACACATGGGTTTACACCATGTTGCTGGGGCTGGTCTCAAACTCCTGAGCTCAGGTGATCCTCCCGTCTCAGCCCCTAAAGTGCTAGGATTAGAGGTGTGAGCCAACCCACCCCACCCATACTTATGGATTTCTGTTCAAATTTTATTGAGTTTTTATGACCAAGCCTGTAGTCTATCCTGGAGGATGTTTGTGTGTGCGACAATGTATATTCTTCAACATCGTAGACTCAATTTTGGGTGCTCCCATCGGGACTGTGTGTACCTGTCCTGGAACTCAAGTGAACACTTGGCTCATAATCTATTGCTCTTCTCCAGAAATCTTACCAATTCTCCTGGTTAAATATAAGCTATGTGTAGTAGGCATTGCTTTTTCTTAGCAGATACAAAACTCAGGAGGATTGTCCTATAATAAACAAGGCTAACCTGCTGATTCTTTGAAGCAAGGAACTGGAGATGGTCCTTTTAGGGGTTTATGTTTTGGATTCCAGAAAACAGGCAAACAAGGCCAATACATGCATCTTTATTTTGTGTCCAGTTTAACCTGGTCAACAAAAATGTCAACAAAAAACCCAGAGTGCTGGAGTAAGAAGGTCTCAGGCTGTGACCCTCCAAAGGGAAGCACTTTCTGTTGTCTAAAAGAAAAGAACGCACTTCCCTTTAGAGTGTTACCGTGTGAGAAAAGCAGTGCTGAAGTTGATGCTGATCTTGGTCATAACTTTTGCAGAGCATGCTTATCATCAGACTTGGACAATGGTGGGGATCTGGTTTTTTTTTTTTCTAAGACAGGATCTCTGTTGCCCAGGCTGGAGTGTGGTGGCACTTCCAACCTAGGTCTCTTGGGCTCAAATAGTCCTCTTTTTTGGAACAGAGTCTTGCTCTGTGACCCAAGCTAGAGTGCAGTGGCGCGATCTTGGCTCACTGCAATCTCTGCCTCCCAGTTTCAAGTGATTCCCCTGCCTCAACTTCCTGAGTAGCTGGGATTATAGGTGTCTGACACCACGCCTGGCTATAATTTTCATTTTTCTTATTTATTTATTTTTGAGTCTCGCTGTCGCTCAGGCTGGAGTGCAGTGGCAGGATCTTGGTTCACTTCAACCTTTGCCTCTTGGGTTCAAGCAATTTTCCTGCCTCAGCCTCCCAAGTAGCTGGAATTATATGTGCCACCATCATGCCCTTTTTTTTTTTTTTTTTTTTTTTTTAGTAGAAAATGGGTTTCACCATGTTGGCCAGGCTAGTCTGAAGCCCCTGACCTCAAGTGATCCACCCGCCTCTGCCTCCCAAAGTGCTGAAAATACAGGCGTGAGCCACTGCGCCGAGCCATCACACCTTTTACTCCATGGAAATGATACTGACACTGATTTATAGAACCTCACTTGGGGTCGGGTAGAGTTAAAAGGGACCTCAGGCCAGGCGCAGTGGCTCACACCTGTAATCCCAGCACTTTGGGAGGCCAAGGCCGGCAGATCACGAGGTCAGGAGATCAAGACCATCCTGCCTAACACGGTGAAACCCCATCTCCACTAAAAATACAAAAGATTAGCCAGTCGTGGTGGCGGGGGCCTGTAGTCCTGGCTACTCAGGAGGCTGAGGCAGGAGAATGGTGTGAACCCGGGAGGCGGAGCTTGCAGTGAGCTGAGATGGCACCACTGCACTCTAGCCTGGGCGACAGAGCAAGACTCTGTCTCAAAAAAAAAAAAAAAAAAAAAAAATGGGATGGGGGACCTCAATGTCCCTTGCAGATGGGATGTGCACTGCTTAGCAAGAGCACGGAGGTGGAGTGCATGGCTTTGAGTTTTCGTTGGGTAAATAAAAGCTGAACTCTTGGCTGCATGACCAGGTCATATATGCAATGAGACAGGGGTCTCACTATGCTGCCCAGGCTAAAATGGGCTTAGATCCTCCTGCCTCTGCCTCTCCCCAGTCCTTAGTAGCTGGGACTACATGTGAGTATTAACCCATGCACAGGCAAAAGGAAAGACAGGACCATTCTTTGGTTCACACCCAGCCGCCAGTTAAATTGGTATTTTAGATGAAGACTGCATTTGAGATGTGCTGGAACAACAAATGATTTGCTGTTTAGGTGTGGGCATCTTTCTTTTTTCCTAATTTTAATAATGGCACCAGGCTGAGTACAGTGGCCCACACCTGTAATTCCAGCATTTTGACCTGGTCAAGGAAAATTTCAACCAGAAACCCAGAGTGCTGGAGCAAGAAGATCTCATGCTGTGACTCTACAAAGCGAAGCCCTTTCTGTTTTCTAGAAGAAAAGAAAGTGCTTCTCTTTGGTGGGTTACGGTTTGAGAAAAGCAGCGTTGAAGTTGATGCTGATCTTGGTAATACATTTGCAGAGCATGCTTGTCACACTTGGACGATGGTGGGGTTCTGTTTTGGTTTTGCTTTTTTATTCTAAGGCTCTGTGTTGCCCATGCTGGAGTGCAGTGACATGTCCAATATATCTCTTGGATTCAAATGGTCAGCCTGGGCAACACAGGGAAATTCTGTCTCAAAAAATAACCAAATGAGTAAAAATACAAAATAAAGCCGGGCATGGTGGCTCATGCCTGTAATCCCAGCACTTTGGGAGGCCGATGCAGGTAGATCATCTCAGGTCAGGAGTTTGAGACCAGTCTGACCAACATGGTGAAAATCCGTCTCTACTAAAAATACAACAACAACAAAAATTAGCCCAGTGTGGTGGTGGGCACCTGTAATCCCAGCTACTTAGGAGGCTGAGGCAGGAGAATTGCTTGAACCCGGGAGGCAGAGGCTGCAGTGAGCCGAGGTTGTGCCACAGCATCCAGCTAGGAAGACAGTGAGACTCCGTCTCAAAAAAAAAAAAAAAAAAAAACAGCCAGGCGCAGTGGTTCACGCCTGTAATCCCAGCACTTTGGGAGGCAGAGGCGGGTGGATCACAAGGTCAGGAGATCGAGACCACCCTGGCTAACACGGTGAAACCCCGTCTCTATTTAAAAATACAAAAAAGTAGCCGGGCATGGTGGTGGGCGCGTGTAATCCCAGCTACTCGGGGGGCTGAGGCGTGAGAATGGCGTGAACCCGGGAGGTGGAACTTGCAGTGAGCCGAGATCGTGCCATTGCACTCCAGCCTTGGCGACAGAGCAAGACTCCATCAAACAAAAACAAGAACAAACCCAGAGTGCTGGAGCAAGACAACCTCATGCTGTGACCCTCTAGATGGAAGCACTGTCTGTTGTCTAAGAAAAGATCGTGCATCCCTTTAGAGTGTTACTGTTTGAGAAAAGCAACGTTGAAGATGCTGCTGATCTTGGTAATACATTTGCAGAGCGTGCGTGCTTATCATCAAGCTTGCATGATGTTGGGGTTCTGTTTGGTTTGTTTTTTTCCAAGACAGCTTCCCTGTTGCCCAGGCGGGAGTGAGTGGCACCTCCAACCGAGATCTCTTGGGCTCAAGTGGTGATATTTTTATTTTTATTTTTATTTTTGAGATGCACTCTCTCATTCCGTTGCCCAGGCTGGAGTGCAGCGGCAGGATCCCTGTTGACCGGAAACTCCGCCTCCCAGGTTCCGGCGATTCTCCCACCTCAGCCTGCCGAATAGTTGGGAATACAGATGCCCGCCATCGTGTCCTGCTAGTTATTATTTTTATTGCTGTTGTTGTTGAGATGGAGTTTCACTCTTGATGTCCAGGCTGGAGTGCAGTGGTGCAATCTAGGCTCACCGCAACCTCCATCTCCTGGGTTTGAGCGATTCTCCTGCCGCAGCCTCCCAGGTAGCTGGGATTACAGGTGCCTAACGCCCCACCCAGCTAATTTTTGTGTTTTGAATAGAGACTGGGTTTCACCATGTTGGGCAGGCTGGTCTCAAACTCCCGACCTCAGGTGATCCACCAGCCTTGGCTTCCCAAAGTGCTGGGATTACAGGCGTGAGCCACCGCCCCTAATCTCACGTGGTCCTCTAGAGTCAGCCTAGACTACTGTATCCTGGAGGATGTTCTCATGTGAGACAATGTATATTCTTCAACATCAGCCCAGTTATCTTAGTTAAATGTAAAGTATGAGTAGTAGGTATTCCTTTTTCTCTTTGGGGACAATACTCAGGAGGGTTGCCCCTTGATGAACAAGGCTAACCTGCTAAGCCTTTGAAGCAAGGAACTGGATATGGTCCTTTCAGGGGTTTATGTTCTGGATTCCATAAAACGTGTAAACAGGGCCAATAAATGCATTTTTATTTTTATGCCCATTTTAACCTGGTCAAGGAAAATTCCAACAAGAAACCCAGAGTGCTGAAGCAAGGAGATCCCATGCTGTCACCCTCTAGAGGAAGCACTTTCTGTTTGTTGTCTGAGAAAAAACAAAGTGCTTCCCTTTAGAGTGTTACCGTTTGGGAAAAGCCACGTTGACGTTGATGCCGATGTTGGTAATATATTTGCATGCTTATCATCAGACTTGCATAGTGTTGGGGTTGTTTTGTTTTTGTTTTCTAAGACAGGGTCTCTGTGGCCCAGGCTGGAGTACAGAAGCACTTCCAACCTAGGTCTCTTGGGCTCAGATGGTCCTTTTTGGGACAGAGGCTTCCTCTGTGACCCAGGCTGGAGTGCAGTGGCACGATCTTGGCTCACTGCAACCTCCACCTCCCGAGTTCAAGTGATTCTCCTGCCTCAGCTTCCCGAATAGCTGGGATTACAGGCGCCTGACATCACACTCGGCTAATATTTGTATTTTTCTTTTTTAGTCATTTATTTTTGAGATGGAGTCTCGTTTCTCCGGCTGGAGGGCGGTGGTGTGATCCCGGCTGACTCCAACCTCTGCCTCTCAGGTTCAAGCAATTCTCCTGCCTCAGCCTCTGAAGTAGCTGGAACTACAGGTGGCCGCCACCACGCCTGGCTACGTTTTGAATTTTCTTTTTTTTTTTTTTTTTTTTTTTTTTTTTGCAGTAGAGACGGGACTTACCATGTTGGCCAGGCTGGTCTCAAACCCCTGACCTCAAGTCAGCCACTCACCTTGGCCTCTCAAAATGCTGAGAATACAGGCATGAGCCACCGTGCACGGCCATCAACACCTTTTTACTGCATAGAAATTATTCTGGCACTGGTATAGAACCTCACATGGGGTCAGGTGGAGTTGAAGGGACCTCAGTGTCCTGCAGATGGGATGAGCAAGAGCACGGAGGTGGAGTGCATGGGCTTCGGTGTTTATTGGGGAAATGAAGCTGAAATCTTGGGTGCATGACCAGGAGATAAATGCATGAGATGGGGGTCTCACTATCCTGCCCAAGCTAAGGTAGGCTTAGATCCTCCTACCTCTGCCCCTCCCCAGTCCTTGGTAGATGGGACTACATGTAAATATTAACCCATGCACAGGCAGGAAGAAAGTAAGGACCATTTTTTGGTTTGCCCCGGCCCTCAGTTAAACTTGTATTTTAGATAAACAATGTATTTGAGATGTACTTGAACAATAAATGATTTGCTGTTTAGGTGTGGGCATCTCCCCCCCCCCCCCCCCAATTTTAAATACGGGACTAGTCCAGGTATGATGGCTCCTTCCTGTAATTCCAGCACTTTGGGAGGCTGATACAGGAGGATCACCTGAGGTCAGTTGTTCAAGACCAGCCTGGCCAACATGGTGAAACCCTGTCCATACTAAAGGTACAAAAATCAGCCAGGCCTGGTTGCACACACCTGTAATCCCAGCTACTCAGGAGGCTGAGGCAGGAAACTCGCTTGAAGCCAGGAGGCTGAGCTTTCTTGCGCCACTGCATTCCAGCCTGGGCACTTTGGGAGGCCAAGACGGGAGGATCACCTGATGTCAGGAGTTCAAGACCAACGGGGCCAACATGGCAAAGCCTTGTCTCTACTAAAACTACAAAAAATAGCTGGATGCAGTGGTGCACATCTGTGATTCCAGCTACTCGGGAGGCTGAGGCAGGAGAATCGCTTGAACCCAGGAGGAGAAGATTTCAGTGTGCTGAAATCACGCCATGGCATTCCAGCCTGGGCCACAGAGCAAGATTCCGTCTCAAAAATAAATAAATAAAGCAAATAAATAAAAATACATAGATAAATACGGGACCGTCATGAATTTGAGTGTCACCTTTGTGCAGCAGCCAGGGTAATCTCTGTCATTCCAATTTTTTTAATGTGCACTACCAAAGCAAGAACTCATGTAGGAATTATTCTTCCTGTGAGCATACAATGTATGGAACTTCCTTTGAGACAGGGTCTCAAAATATATGATGTATATTTTATATATTCTTATGTATAATATCATGTACACACAAAATACTGTTCTAAATACAGAGAATACTCTGATATCACCTTGCGTATTTTTTGTTTCTTTGTGTGTGTCTGTTTTATTTGGTTGGTTGGTTATTTTCGAGACAAGGTCTGACTCTATTACCCAGGCTGGAGTGTAGTGGTGCCATCTCGGCTCACTGCAACCTCCACCTCCCACCTAATCCTGCTGAGTTAGTGTCTACAGACGTGCAACACCACACCTGGCTCACTTTTGTATTTTTTATACACATGGTTTTACACCATGTTGCAGGCGCTGGTCTCAAACTCCCAAGCTCAGGTGATCCTCTGTCTCGGCCTCCTAAAGTGCTGGGATTAGAGGTGTGAGCCACCACACCCCACTGGTATTTGTGTGTTCCTGTTCAAATTTTATTGAGGAGTTTTTATGAGCAAGCCTGTGGTCCATCCTGGGGGATGTTTGTGTGCACGACAATGTATATTCTTCAACATCGTGGACTCGATTTTGCATGCTCCCATCGGGACTGTGTGTCCCTGTACTGGAACTCGAGTGAACGCTTGGCTCTAAATGCATTGGTGTTTTCTAGAAATCCTGCCCAATTCTCTTGGTTAAATATAAGGTACATGTAGTAGGCATCGCTTTTTCTTTCTGGAGACAAAACTCCGGAGGATTGCCCCTGGATGAACAAAGCTAACCTGCTGAGACTTTGAAGTAAGGAACTGGAGATGGTCCTTTTAAGGGTTTATGTTCTGAATTCCAGAAAACATGCAAACAGGGCCGATAAATGCATCTTTATTTTTGTGTCCATTTTAACCTAGTCTAGGAAAATTGCAACAAAAAATCCATGGTGCAAGATCTCATGATGTGACCATCTGGAGGTAAGAAGCACTTTCTGTTTTGTGACAGAAAAGAAAGTGCTTCCTTTCAGAGGGTTACTCTGAGAAAAGCAACCTTGAAGTTGATGCTAATCTTGGTAATACATTTGGAGAGCGTGCTTATCATCAGACTTGGATGATGTTGGGGTTTTGTTTTTTCTAAGACAGGGTGTCTGTTGCCCAGGCTCGAGTGCGGTGGTACTACCAACCTAGATCTCTTGGGCTCAAGTGGCCCTCTTTTTCGGACAGAGTCTCGCGCTGTGACCCTAGCTGGAGTGCAGTGGCAGAAACTTGGCTCACTGCCACCTCTTCCTCCTGGGTTGAAGCGATTCTCCTGCCTCAGCCTCCCGAGCAGGGTCATAGGCGTGTGCCACCACACCTGGCTAATTTTTGCATTTTGTGATTGATTGATTGATTGATTGATTGATTGTTGAGACAGAGTCTCACTCTGCTGACCAGGCTGTAGTGCAGTGGTGTGATCTCGGCTCACTGCAACCTCCACCTCCCACTTCAGCCTTCTGAATACCTGTCTACAGGCATGCACCACCATACCTGGCCAACTTTTGTATTTTTTGTACACATGAGGTTTCACCATGTTGCCCAGTCTGGTCTTGAACCGCTGAGCTCAAGTGATCCTCCCACCTTGGCCTCCTAAAGTGTGACTAGTAGTGTGAGCCACCTTGGCCTCCTAAAGTGTGACTAGTAGTGTGAGCCACCATGTCCCACCCCTACTTGTGTGTTTCTGCTTACATTTTATTGAGGCACTTTTTTTTTTCTTTTGAGACGGAGTCTCGTTCTGTCACCCAGGCTGGAATGCAGTGGCACGATCTCGGCTCACTGCAAGCTCCGCCTCCCAGGTTCACACCATTCTCCTGCCTCAGCCTCCTGAGTAGCTGGGACTACAGGCGCCCGCCACCACGCCCGGCTAATTTTTTTGTATTTTTAGTAGAGATGGAGTTTCACCTTGTTAGCCAGGATGGTCTAGATCTCCTGACCTCATGATCCGCCTGCCTCGGCCTCCCAAAGTGCTGGGATTACAGGCATGAGCCACCATATTGAGGCGCTTTTACAGCATAGCCTGTGGTCTATCCTGGGGAATGTTTGTGTGTGTGACAACGTATATTCTTAGACATCTTAGATTCCATTTTGGATGCTCCCATCGGTACTATGTGTTCCTGTATAGGAAGTCAAGTGAACACTTGGCTTAAAATCCATTGCTCTTGTCTAGAAATTTAGCCCAATTACTTTGGCTAAAGATAAGGTGTGTCTAGTCAGCACTGGTTTTTCTTTCTGGAGAAAAAACAGGAGGATTTCCTCTTGATGAACAAGCCTAGCCTGCTGAGTCTTTGAGGCGTGGGACCTGGAGATGATCTTGTTAGGGGTTTGTGTTTTTGGATTCAGGAAACGCACCAGCAGGACAAATAATTGCATCTTTGTTTTTGTGTCTATTTTCACCAGGCTAAGGAATATTCCAACAACATATCCATGGTGCTGAAGTAAGAAGATCTCGTGCTGTGACCCTCTAGAGGGAAGCACTTTCTGTTGTCTGAAAGGAAAGAACGTGCATCCTTTCAGAGGGTTACTCTTTGAGAAGAGAAACGTTTAATTCGATCTTGATAATGCATTTGCAGAGCATGCTTATCATCAGCCTTGGCCGATGGCGGTGTTCTGTTTTTGTTTTTGTTTTCTATGTTGCCCAAGCTAGAGCGCGGTGGCACTTCCAACCTACATCTCTTGGGCTCAAATGGTCCTCTTCTTTGGGGCAGAGTCTTGCTCTGTGACTCAGGCTGGAGTGCAATGGCAGGAACTCTGCTCACTGCAACCTCCGCCTCCCAGGTTCAACTGATTCTCCTGCATCGGTTTTCTGAGTAGCTGGGATTACTGGCACTCACCACCACACCCAGCTAATATTTGTAGTTTTCTTTATTATTCTTTTTTTATTTTAATTTTTGAGACGAAGTCTCGCCGTTGCCTAGGGTGGAGTGCAATGGCGTGATCTCAGCTCTCTACAACCTCTGCCTCACAGGTTCAAGCAATTCTGCTGCCTCAGCCTCCCAAGTAGCTGGAATTAACAGGAACACACCACCGTGCCTGGCTACTTTTTGGATTTTTTTTTAGTAGAGACGGAGTTTCACCATGTTGGCCAGGCTGGTCTCAAACTCCTGACCTCCCGTGAGCCGTCCACCTTGGCCTTCCAAAGTGCTGGAATTACAGGCATGAACCACGACGTCTGGCCTAATTTTTGTATTTTTAGAAAAGACGGTTTCACCATGTTGGCCAGGCTGGTCTCAGCTCCTGACCTCAGGTGATCCTCCCCCTCAGCCTCCCAAAGTGCTGGGATTACAGGCGTGAGCCACCTCGCCTGGCCTCAAGTGGCCCTCTTGACTCAGCCTCCCACGTAGTTGGGACTACATGGGGCGTGCCACCACACTTAGCTAAGTTTTTAATTTTTCTTTTTTTTGAGACGGAGTCTTGCTCTGTCACCCAGGCTGGAGTGCAGTGGCGCAATCTCAGCTCACTGCAAGCTCCGCCTCCCGGGTTCACGCCATTCTCCTGCCTCAGCCTCTCCGAGTAGCTGGGACTACAGGCGCCCGCCACCACGCCTGGCTAATTTTTTTTGTATTTTTAGTAGAGACGGGGTTTCACCGTGGTCTCGATCTTCTGACCTCGTGATCCGCCCGCCTCGGCCTCCCAAAGTGCTGGGATTACAAGCGTGAGCCACCGCGCCCGGCCAGTTTTTAATTTTTCATACAGATGTGATCTCTTTTGCTCAGGAAGGTCTCAACTCCTGAGCTCAAGTGATTCTACAGGCGTGAGCCACGTTCTCCTGCTGACCCATTTCAAAGATAGTTGACATGGCCAGGCATCGAGGGACACACAGTCCCAGCCATTGCAGATCCCAGGGTGGGAGGGTCCTTTGATTTCCAGACTATTCCATGCACTGATCACACCTTGTTTTTTTGTTTGTGTGTTTGTTTGACAGAGTCTTAGTTTGTTGCCCCGGCTGGAGTGCAATGGTGTGATCTCGGCTTACTGCAACCTCTGCCTCCAAGGTTCAAGTGATTCTCCTGCCTCACCCTCCAAAGTAGCTGCAATTACAGGCACGCACCACCACACCCAGCTCAGTTTTTGCATTTGGTAGAGACAGGGTTTCACCATGTTGGTTAGGCTGGTCTCAAACTCCTGATTTCAGGTGATCCACCTGCCTCGGCCTCCCAAAGAGCTGGGATTATAGGCGTTGGCCAACGCGCCCGGCCTGTATTTCCTAATTTTAAATATGGGACCCATGATGAATTTGGGTGTCACTTTGTACAGGGGACATGGGAATCTTTGTCATTCCAATTTTTTTAATGCATGCTGTTCTGTGTAGGAATTATTCTTCCTGTGAGCAAACAACATAGAGAGCTTTCTTTTTTTGACACTGGGTCTCAAAAATATATACGTTTTATTATATTGTCTGATATTGATAATATCATATACACACAAAATACTCTTCTGTACACAGAGAATACTCATATCACTTTGGGGTTTTTTTGTGTGTGCATTTTTGGGATTTTTGGGTTTTTGGGTTTTTTTGGTATTTTTAGTAGAGACGGGGTTTCACCATGTTGGCCAGACTCCCACTTCAGCCTCCTAAAGAGCTGAATACAGGCATGCACCACGACACCTGAATAACTTTTGTATTTTTCGTACACACAGGTTTACCGTGTTTGCCAGGCTGGACTGGAACTCCTGAGCTCAAGTGATCCTCCCGACTTGGCCTCCTTAAGTACTGCAGTTAGAGGTATGAGCCCCTGTGACCCACCGTACTTGTGTTTTTCTATTCAAATATCATTGAGGAGCTTTTATGGTCTAACATCCTGGAGGTTGTTTGTGCGTACAACAATATATAGTCTTCAACATCTTTTTTTTTTTTTCTTTTTTTTGAGAGGGAGTTTCGCTCCTGTCGCCTAGGCTGGAGTGCAATGACATGATCTCAGTTCACTGCAACCACCGCCTCCCGGGTTCAAGTGATTCTCCTGCCTCAGCCTCCTGAGTAGCTGGGATTACAGGCACCCGCCACCACGCCCAGCTAAGTTTGTATTTTTAGTAGAGACGGGCTTCTCCATGTTGGTCAGGCTGGTCTCGGACTCCCGACCTCAGGTGATCCACCCGCCTCGGCCTTCCAAAGTACTGGGATTACAGGCGTGAGCCACTGCGCCCAGCCACCATATATTCTTATCATATATATAGTATAATATACACAAAAAATACTTTTCTACACACACAGAATACTCTTATGTCACTTTGGGTGTTTTTTTGTTTGTATGTGTGTGTGTGTTTTCTGTTTGTTTGTTTGTTTGTTTGTGAGACAAAGTCTGGCTCTGTCGCCCAGTCTAGAGTGCAGTTGTGCCATCTGGGCTCACCGCAACCTCCACCTCCCACCTAAGCCTGCTGAATTAGTGTCTACAGGCATGCACCACCACACCTGGCTCATTTTTGTATTTTTTGTACACATGGGCTTACACTATGTTGCAAGGGCTGGTCTCGAACTCCTGAGCTCAGGTGATCCTCCCTTCGTGGCCTCCTAAAGTGCTGGGATTAGAGGTGTGAGCCACCGTGCCCCACCTGTACCTGTGTATTTAGGTTCAAATTGTATTAAGGAGTTTTTATGACCAAGCCTGTGGTCTGTCCTGGAGAATATTTGTGCGTACGACAATGTATATTCTTCAACATTGTAGATTCCATTTTGGAGGCTCCCATCGGGACTGTGTGTCCCTGTGCTGGAACTCAAGTGAACACTTGGCTCAAAATCCATTGCTGTTCTCTAGAAATCCAGTCCAATTCTCTTGGTGAAATATAGGGTATGTGTAGTGGGCATTGCTTTTTCTTTGCAGAGACAAAACTCAGGAGGATTGCCCCTTGATGAACAAGGCTAACCTGCTGATTCTTTGAAGCAAGGAACTGGAGATGGTCCTTTTAGGGGTTTATGTTCTGGATTCCAGAAAACATGCAAACAGGGCAAATAAATGCATCTTTACTTTTGTGTCCATTTTAACCCGGTGAAGGAAAATCCCAACAAAAAACCCACAATGCTGGAGCAAGAAGATCTCATGCTGTGACCCTCTAGAGGAAAGCGCTTTCTGTTGGCTCAAAGAAAAGAAAGCGCTTCCCTTCAGAGTGTTACGCCTTGAGGAAAGCAACGTTGGTCTTGGTAATACATTTGCAGAGAATGCTTATGATCAAACGTGGAAGACAGTGGGGTTTTGTGTTTGCTCGTTTTGTTTTATCTTCTAAGACAGGGTGTCTGTTGCCCAGGGTGGAGTTTGCTAGCCCCTCCAACCTAGATCTCTTGGGTTCAAGTGGCCCTCTTTTTTGGGACAGAGTCTTGCTCTGTGACCCTAGCTGGAGTGTGCTGTCAGGATCTCCACTCACTGCAACCTCTGCCTCCTGGGTACAAGGGATTCTCCTGCCTCAGCCTCCCGAGCAGCAGGTATTACAGGCATGTGCCACCATGCCTGGCTTATTTATTTATTATTTATTTATTTATTTATTTATTTATTTATTTATTTATTTATTTTTGAGACAGAGTCTCGCTCTGTCGTCCATGCTGGAGTGCAGTGGCGCAATCTCGGCTCCCTGCAACCTCCACTTCCCACCTCAGTCTCCTGAATTAGTATCTACAGGCATGTACCACCATACCTGGCTAACTTTTGTATTTTTACAGATGAGGTTTTGCCATGTTTCCTGGGCTGGCGTCTAACTCCTGAGCTCAAGTGATCCTCCTGCCTTGGCCTACGTAAGTGCCGCAGTTAGAGGTGTGAGCCGCCGCGCCCCACCTGCCCTTGTGTATCTCTGTTCAAATGTTACTGAGGAACATTTACGGGATAATGCCTGGAGAATGTTTGTGTGTGAGACAATGTACATTCTTCGACATCTTAGATTCCATTTTGGATGCTCCCGTCGGGACTGTGTGTCCCTGTCCTGGAACTCAAGTGAACACTTGGCTCAACGTCCATTGATGTTCTCTAGAAATCCTGCCTAATTCTCTTGGTTAGAGATAAGGTATGTGTAGTGGGCACTGCTTTTTCTCTTTGGGGACAAAACTCAGGAGGGTTGCCCGTTGACGAACAAGGCTAACCTGCTGATTCTTTGAAGCAAAGAACTGGAGATGGTCCTTTTAGGGGTTTATATTCTGGATTCCAGAAAACATGCAAACAGGACCAATAAATGTATCTTTATCTTTGTGTCCATTTTTGACCTGGTCAAGGAAAATTTCAACACGAAACCCAGAGTGCTGGAGCAAGAAGATCTCAGGCTGCGACTCTGCAAAGGGAAGCCCTTTCTGTTGTCTGAAAGAAAAGAAGGCGCTTCCCTTTGGAGTGTTACGGTTTGAGTAAAGCAGCGTTGAAGTCGATGCTGATCTTGGTAATGCATATGCAGAGCATGCTTATCATCAGGCTTGGACGATTATGGGGTTCTGTTTTGGTTTAGCTTTTTTATTGTAGGACAGGATATCTGTTGCCCAGGCTGGAGTGCGGTGACGTGTCCAACCTAGGTCTCTTGGATTCAAATGGTCCTTTTTAGGGGGCAGAGTCTTTCTCTGTCACCCAGGCTAATGTGCAGTGGTGCGATCTCGGCTCACTGCAACCTCTGCCTCCCAGGTTCAAGCGAGTCTCCTACCTCAGCTTCCCAAGCAGCTGAGATTACAGGCATTCATCACCACACCTGGATAATATTTGTATTTTAAAAAAATTATTTATTTATTTATTTATTTATTTATTTATGAGACGGAGTCTCGCTGTCACCCATGCTGGAGGGCAGTGGCACAATCTCGGCTCACTGCAACCTCTACCTCCTGGGTTCAAGCAATTCTTCTGCCTCAGCCTCCTGAGTAGCTGGAATTACAGAAGCCCACCACCACACCTGGTTACTTTTAGTATGTTTTTTTTAAGTAGAGACTGGATTTCACCATGTTGGCTAGGCTGGTCTCAAATTCCTGACCTCAAGTGATCCACCCACCTCTGAACCCCAAATTTCTGGGATTACAAGTATGCGCCCCCACGCCTGGTCTAATTTTTGTATTTTTAGCGGAGACGTGGTTTCACCATGTTGGCCAGGCTGGTCTCAGCTCCTGACCTTCGGTGATCTGCCTGCCTCGGCCTCCCAAAGTGCTGAGAATACAGGCGTGAGCCACCGCGCCTGGCCATTAACACTTTTTAGTCCATGGAAATTATTCTGGCACTGGTTTATAGAACCTCACTTGGGGTCAGGTAAAGTTGAAGGGGACCCCAGTGTCCTTGCAGATGGGATGTGCACTGCTTAGGAAGAACAGGAAGGTGGAGTCCATGGGGTTTGAGTTTTTATTGGGGAAATAAAGCCGAAATCTTGGGTGCATGACCAGGTCGTATATGCAACAATACGGGGGTCTCACTATGCCGCCCAGGCTAAAGTGGGCTTAGATCCTCCTGCCTCTGCCCCTCCCCAGTCCTTAGTAGCTGGGACTACATGTGAATATTATTAACCCATGCACAGGAAGAGGAAAGTAAGGACTGTTCTTTGATTCATGTCCCACCCCCAGTTAAATTTGTATTTTAGATAAACAATGTATTTGAGATGTACTTGAACAACAAATGATTTGCTGTTTAGATGTGAGCATCTTTTTTTGCTCCTGATTTTAAACATAGGACAAGGCCAGGTACGGTGGCTCATGCCTGTAATTCCATCATTTTGGTAGGCAGAGATAGGAGGATCACCTGAGGTCAGTTGCTTGAGACCAGCCTGGCCAACTTGGTGAAACCCTGTCTGTACTAAAAATACAAAAATTAGCCATGCGTGGTTGGGCTGCACGCCTGTAATCCCAGCTACTCAGGAGGATGAGGCAGGAGAATCGCTTGAAGCTGGGAGGCAGAGGTTGCAGTGAGCTGAGATCGCGCCAGTGAACTCCAGCCTGGGCAAAAGAATAAGATGCAATCTCAAAAAAATAAAAAATAGGCCGGGCATGGTGGTGCACACCTGTAATCCTAGCACTTTTGGAGGTCGAGACGGGCAGATCACCTCAGGTCAGGAGTTGAAGACCAGCTGCAGCATCATGGCAAAACCTCATCTCTATGAAAAATAAAAAAAATTAGCCAGGTGCAATGGCAGGTGCCTATAATGCCAGCTACTCGGGAGACTGAGGCAGGAGAATCGTTCCAGCCGGGTGACAGAGGTCGCAGTGAGCCAAGATCGTGCCACTGCACTCCACCCTGTCGACAGAGTAAGACTCGGTCTAAAAAAAAAAAAAATTAAAAAAGAAAAGATAAATATGGAACCATCATGAATTTGGGTGTCATCTTTGTGTGGGGGCCAGGGTAATCTCGGTCATTCCAATTTTTTTTATGTGCACCAGCAAAACAAGTCCACTTATGTGTAGGTATTATTCTTCCTGTGAGCATACAACATATAGATCTTTATTTTCTTTGAGACATGGTCTCAAAAATGTATGATGTGGCCGGGCACAGTGGCTCAAGCCTATAATCCCAGCACTTTGGGAGGCTGAGGCGTGTGGATCACCTGAAGTCAGGAGTTCAAGGCCAGCCTGGCCAACATGGTGAAAATCCGTCTCTACTAAAAATACATATATTTTTGGATATATAGAATTACAGGCATGAGCCACCGTACCTGGCCTTGTCCTATGTTTAAAATCAGGAGCAAAAAAAGATGCTCACATCTAAACAGCAAATCATTTGTTGTTCAAGTACGTCTCAAATACATTGTTTACCTAAAATACAAATTTAACTGGGGGTGGGACATGAATATAAGCTGGGCATGGTGGCAGGTGCGGGTAATCCCAGCTACTTGGGAGCCTGAGGCAGGAGAATCGCTGGAACCTGGGAGGTAGAGGTTACTCTTATATCACTTTGAGTTTGTTTTTTGTTCTTGTGTGTGTGGTTTTTGTTTGTTTTTGAGACAAGGTCTGGCTCTGTCACCCAGGCAAAAGTGTAGTAGTGCAATCTCGGCTCATTGTAACCTCCATCTCCCACCTATGCCTCCCAAATTAGTGTGTCTACAGGCATGCACCACCACAGCTGACTACCTTTTTTTTTTTTTTTTTTTTTTTTTTTTTTTTTTTTTTTGAGAGGGAATTTTGCTCTTGTTGCCCAGGCTGGAGTACAATGGCAAGATTTCAGATCACTGCAACCTCTGCCTTCCAGGTTCAAGTGATTCTCCTGCCTCAGCCTCCCAAGTAGCTGCGATTACAGGCGTGCACCACCACACTCAGCTAATTTTGTATTTTTAGTAGATATGGGTTTCCCCATGTTTGTCAGGCTGGTCTCCAACTCCTGACCTCTAGTGATCCACCCACCTCAGACTCCCAAATTGCTGGGATTACAGGCATGAAACACCGCACCTGGCCACCTGGCTAACTTTTGTAGTTTTTGTACAGATGGAGTTTCACCATTTTACCTGAGCTGGTCTCCAACACCTGAGCTAAAGTGATCCTCCTGCCTCGGCCTCCTAAAGTGTTGGGATTAGATGTGTGAGCCACCGTGCCTCACCCGTACTTGTGTATTTCTTTATTTTCATTTATTTATTTATTTTGAGACAGACTTTCACTCTTGTTGCCCAAGCTGGAGTGCAATGGCACAATCTCGGCTCAACGCAACTTCCTCCTCTTAGATTCAAGCGAATTCTCCTGCCTCAGCTTCCCGGGTAGCTGGGATTACAGGCGCCTGACATCATGCTTGGCTAACATTTGTATTTTTCTTTTTTATTCATTTATTTATTTACTTTTCAGATGGAGTCTCGCTGTCGACCAGGCTAGAGGGCAGTGGCACGATCCCAGTTGACTACAACCTCTGCCTCTGATGTTCAAGCAATTCTCCTGCCTCAGCCTCTGGAGTAGCTGGAACTACAGGAACACACCACCATGCCCGGCTACTTTTTGTATTATTATTATTATTATTATTTTTTAGTAAAGAGGGGGTTTCACCATGTTGTCCAGAGAATACAGGCATTAGCCACCAGGTGCAGCCATCAACACCTTTTACTTTATGGAAATTTTTCTGGCACTGGTATAGAACCTCACGTGGGGTCAGGTGGAGTTGAAGGGACCTCAGTGTCCCTTGCAGATGGGATGAGCAAGAGCACAGAGGTGGAGTGCATGGGCTTCAGTGTTTATTGGGGAAATGAAGCTGAAATCTTGGGTGCATGACCAGGAGATAAATGCATGAGACGGGGGTCTCACTATGCCGCCCAGGCTAAAGTGGGCTTAGATCCTCCTGCCTCTGCCCCTCCCCAGTCCTAGGTAGATGGGACTCCATGTGAATATTAACCCATGCACAGACAAGAAGAAAGTAAGGACTGTTATTTTGTTCGTACCCAGCCCCTAGTTAAATTTATCATATATATAATATATATATAACATAATTATATACACACAAAATGCTGATTTGAATACAGAGAATACTCTGATATCACTTTGGGTATTTTTTTGTTTGTTTCTGTGTGTGTGTGTTTTATTGGTTTGGTTGGTTATTTTTGAGACAAGGTCTGGCTCTGTCACCCAGGCTGGAGTGTAGTGGTGCAATCTCAGCTCACTGCAACCTCCGCCTCCCACATAAGCCTGCTGCATTAGTGTCTACAGGCATGCACCACCACACCTGGCTCACTTTTGTATTTTTTGTACACATGGGCTTACACCATGTTGCCAGGGCTGGTCTCGAACTCCTGAGCTCAGGTGATCCTCCTGTCTTGGCCTCCTAAAGTGCTAGGATTAGAGGTGTGAGCCACCGTGCCCCACCTGTACTTGTGTATTTATGTTAAAATTGTATTAAGGAGTTTTTATGACCAAGCCTATGGTCTATCCTGGAGAATATTTGTGCGTACAACAATGTATATTCTTCAACATCGTAGATTCCATTTTGGAGGCTCCCATCGGGACTGGAACTCAAGTGAACACTTGGCTCAAAATCCATTGCTGTTCTCTAGAAATCCAGCCCAATTCTCTTGGTGAAATATAAGGTATGTGTAGTGGGCATTGCTTTTACTTTCCAGAGACAAAAGTCAGGAGGCTTGCCCCTTGATGAACAAGGCTAACCTGCTGCTTCTTTGAAGCAGGAAACTGGAGATGGTTATTTTAGGGGTTTATGTTCTGGATTCCAGGAAACATGCAAACAGGGCCCATAAATGCATCTTTATGTTTGTGTCCATTTTAACCTGGTCAAAGAACATTCCAACAAAAAATCCACCATGCATCGAGCAAGAAGATCTCAGGCTGTGACCATCTGGAGGTAAGAAGCACTTTCTGTTTTGTGAAAGAAAAGAAAGTGCTGCCTTTCAGAGGGTTACTCTTTGAGAAAAGCAACGTTGAAGTTGATGCTGATCTTGGTAATACATTTGGAGAGCATGCTTATCATCAGACGTGGATGATGGGGGGGGGTTTGTTTTTGTTTTATTTTTTTATCTTAGACAGGGTCTCGTTGCCCAGGCTGGAGTGTGGTGGCACTTCCAACCTAGATCTCTTAGTCTTAAATGGTCCTCTTTTTGGGGGGCGGAGTCTCACTCTGACCCAGGCTGGAGTGCAATGGCAAGAACTCCGCTCACTGCAACCTCTGCCTCCTGGGTTCAAGCAATTTTTTTTTTTTTGAGTCAGAGTCTCACTGTGTCCCCCAGGCTGGAGTGCAGTGGCCCAATCTCAGCTCACTGCAACTTCTGCCACTGGAGTAGCTGGGATTTCAGGTGCATGCCACCACACTTGGCCAATTTTTTGTGTGTATATTTTTTAACCCGGGGTTTTCCCATGTTGGCCAGGCTGGTCTGGAACTCCTGACCTCAGGTGACCCACGCACCTCGGCCTCCCAAAGTGCTGGGATTACCCGCATGAGCCACCGCACTCGGCCCTGTCTCTGACTTTTGTGAACTGAGGAAGTAACCTTTTGAAATTTACTCTGAAATGTGAATTATTTTAGCATATTTTCTTTTCTTTTTTTTTTTTTTTGAGGCGGAGTCTTGCTCTGTTGCCCAGGCTGGAGTGCAGTGGCCCGATCTCGGCTCACTGCAAGCTCTGCCTCCCGGGTTCACGCCATTCTCCTGCCTCAGCCTCCCAAGTAGCTGGGACTACAGGCGCCTGCCACCATGCCCGGCTAATTTTTTGTATTTTTAGTAGAGACGGGGTTTCACCATGTTAGCCAGGATGGTCTCAATCTCCTGACCTCGTGATCCGCCCGCCTCGGCTTCCCAAAGTGCTGGGATTACAGGCGTGAGCCACCGCGCCCGGCCTATTTTAGCATATTTTCAACCACCAACATTCTGGTTCGGGAGATTTTCATCACCCCAAAGAGGCTTATTCCCATTTGCAATTAGTTCCCACCCCACTCTTCCACCCAGACCGTGGCAACCACTTTGCATCTCTCTAGCTCTGGATCTGCCTCTTGTGGGCATGTCGTATAGAACAATCTTGAATGGGTGGCCTGTTGTGACTACTGTAACCGAGGATAATGGGTTGGTCCTGGTTGTCTGCAGTGTGAATCTTACCACTCAAGGGTGATCCCTGGAGGGAAGCAGGAGGCTGGGAGAACTGGGCAGAACATCCTTTGGGAATGGAGTGGGGTGGGCAGACCCTGATGTCTGGGAGGCTCACAGGGGTGGAAGACCCCATCTTCCTCCCTGAGAACTGCAAGGTGACCCTCCTGGGGCACTGGAAGGAGTGAAGGTCTCTGGACTGGGAACACCAGGGCACTGCACCGGTGTGGACAGGAGGAGCCGAGGGGAAAGGAGAGTCAGGCATCGCTAACTGGTGACAATTTGGGTTTGATCTGGACGGAGTCTGTGTCTTCTGGTAGAGAGGGCCCCTGGGATTTTCGCTCTGCTCCTGGCTGTCTTTCAGTCATGGAATCTGATGACAAAGACTCCCGCCCAGAGCCAAGACATTTGGTTTCTGGAGCCCAGTGGTCCTTCCTGCCTGGACTCAGGATCTTTTGGGGAAGTTTGGGATCTGGCAGGGCATCTGCATAATCCATAGAAATCCCTGAGAGTCACTTCCCTTTGCTGACATCTCCATGTTCCTACCTATTAGCTTCCAAAGGAGACCCTTATCTGAATTGCTGAAGGCGGCTTCCCAGGCCAGGGATACCCAGTTAAATTTGTATTTCAGATCAACAGTATATTTGAGATGTACTTGAACAAGAAATGATTTGCTGTTTTGGTGTGGGCATTTGTATTTCCCTTTTTTTTTTTTTTTTTTTTTTTTTGACAGAGTTTTGCTCTTCTCGCCCAGGCTGGAGTGCAATGGCACGATCTCGACTCACTGCAACCCCCACCTCCCAGGTTCAAGCGATTCTCCTGCCTCAGCATCCCGAGTAGCTGGGATTATAGGCATGCACCACCACACCCAGCTCGGTTTTTGTATTTAGTGGAGACGGGGGTTCACCATGTTAGCCAGGCTGGTCTCAAACTCCTGACCTCAAGTGATTCCCCTGCATCGGCCTCCCAAAGTGCTGGGATTATAGGCATGAGCCTCCACGCCCAGCCTCAAGTGGTCCTCTTGAGTCAATCTAGAGTACGGTCTGTGCTAGAGAATGTTTGTGTGTGTGACAATGTATGTTCTCGAACATCATAGATTCCACTTCGGATGCTCCCGTCAGGACTGTGTGTCCCTGTGCTGGAACTCAAGTAACAGTTGGCTGAAAATCCATTGCTGTTCTCTAGAAATCCAGCTCAGTTCTCTTGGTGAAATATAAGGTATGTGTAGTAGGCATTGCTTTTTCTCTTTGGGGACAAAACTCGGGAGGGTTGCCCGTTGATGAACAAGGCTAACCTGCTGATTCTTTGAAGCAAAGAACTGGAGATGGTCCTTTTAGGGGTTTGTATTCTGGATTCCAGAAAACATGCAAACAGGGCCAATAAATGTATCTTTATCTTTGTGTCCATTTTGACCTGGTCAAGGAAAATTTCAACACGAAACCCAGAGTGCTGGAGCAAGAAGATCTCAGGCTGCGACTCTGCAAAGGGAAGCCCTTTCTGTTGTCTGAAAGAAAAGAAGGCGCTTCCCTTTGGAGTGTTACGGTTTGAGTAAAGCAGCGTTGAAGTTGATGCTGATCTTGGTAATACATATGCAGAGCATGCTTATCATCAGGCTTGGACGATGGTGGGGTTCTGTTTTGGTTTTGCTTTTTCATTCTAAGACAGGGTCTCTGTTGCCCAGGCTGGAGTGGGGTGGCAGTGGCGTGTCCAACCTAGGTGTCTTGGATTCAAATCGTCCTTTTTTGGAAGCAAAGTCTCTATCACCCAGGCTGGAGAGCAGTGGTGTGATCTCGGCTCACAGCAACCTCCGCCTCCTGGGTTCAAGCGATTCTCCTGCTTCAGCTTCCCAAGTAGCTGAGATTACAGGCACCCATCACCACACCTGGATAATATTTGTATTTTAAAAAATTCATTTATTTATTTATGAGATAGAGTCTCGCTGTCACCCATGCTGGAGGGCAGTGGCACGATCTCGGCTCACTGCAACCTCTGCCTCCCGGGTTCAAGCAATTCTTCTGCCTCAGCCTCCTGACTAGCTGGAATTACAGGAGCCCACCACCACACCTGGCTACTTTTTGTGTTTTGTTTTTTTTTTTTGAGACGGAGTCTTTCTCTGTCCCCCAGGCTGGAGTGCAGTGGTGCAATCTCGGCTCACTGCAAGCTCCGCCTCCCGGGTTCACGCCATTCTCCTGCCTCAGCCTCCCGAGTAGCTGGGACTACAGGCACTCGCCACAACACCCGGCTAATTTTTTGTATTTTTAGTAGAGACGGGGTTTCACCGTGTTAGCCTGGATGGTCTTGATCTCCTGACCTCGTGGTCCGCCCGCCTCGGCCTCCCAAAGTGCTGGGATTACAGGCTTGAGCCACCGCGCCAGGCCTGTATTTTTTTTTTAGTAGAGATGGGATTTCACCATGTTGGCTAGACTGGTCTCAAACCCCTGACCTCAAGTGATCCGCCCACCTCTGACTCCCAAATTTCTGGGATTACAGGTATGCACCCCCATGCCTGGCCTAATTTTTGAATGTTTAGCAGAGATGGGGTTTCACCATGTTGGCCAGGCTGAACTCAGCTCCTGACCTTAGGTGATCTACCTGTCTTGGCCTCCCAAAGTGCTGAGAATACAGGCGTGAGCCACCGCGCCTGGCCATCAACACCTTTTACCCCACGGAAATTATTCTGGCACTGATTTATAGAACCTCACTTGAGGTCAGGTAGAGTTGAAGGGGACCCCAATGTCCCTTGCAGATGGGATGTGCACTGCTTAGCAAGAGCACGGAGGTGGAGTGCATGGGGTTTGAGTTTTCACTGGGGAAATGAAGCTGAAATCTTGGGTGCATGACCAGGTCATATATGCAATGAGATGGGGTCTCACTATGCCGCCCAGGCTAAAGTAGGCTTAGATCCTCCTGCCTCTGCCCCTCCCCAGTCCTTAGTAGCTGGGACTACATGTGAATATTATTAACCCATGCACAGGAAGAGGAAAGTAAGGACTGTTCTTTGATTCACGCCCCACCCCCAGTTAAATTTCTATTTCAGATAAACAATGTATTTGAGATGTACTTGAACAACAAATGATTTGCTGTTTAGGTGCGGGCATCTTTTTTTGCTCTTAATTTTAAATATAGGACAAGGCTGGGTACCATGGCTCACACCTGTAATTCCATCATTTTGGGAGACCGAGACAGGAGGATCACCTGAGGTCAGTTGTTTGAGACCAGCCTGGCCAACATGGTGAATCCCCATCTCTACTAAAAATACAAAAATTAGCCCAGTGTGGTGGTGGTACATGCCTGTAATCCCAGCTACTCAGGAGGCTGAGGCAGGAGAATCACTTGAAGCCAGGAGGCTGAGCTCTCAGTGAGCTGAGATCGCACCACTGAACTCCAGCCTAGGCAACAGTGAGACTCAATCTCAAAAAAATAAAAAATAGGCCGGGGTGCGGTGGCACACGCTTGTAATCCCAGCACTTTGGGAGGTCGAGACGGGCGGATCACCTCAGGTCAGAGTTCAAGAGCAGCCCCGCCATCATGGCAAAACCTCGTCTCTACTGAAAATGCAAAATATAGCTAGACGTGGTGGTACACACCTGTAGTCTCAGCTACTTCGGAGGCGGCAGCAGGAGAATCTCTTGAACCCGTGAGAAGGAGATTGCAGTGAGCTGAAATCACACCATTGCACTCCAGCCAGGGCGATTCCATCTCAATAAATAAATAAATAAATAAATAAATCCCACAGTACGGGAGCAAGAAGACCTCATGCTGTGACCCTCTAGATGGAAGCACTGTCTGTTGTCTAAGAAAAGATCGTGCATCCCTTTAGAGTGTTACTGTTTGAGAAAAGCAACGTTGAAGATGCTGCTGATCTTGGTAATACATTTGCAGAGCGTGCTTATCATCAGACTTGCATGATGTTGGGGTTCTGTTTGTTTTGTTTTTTTCCAAGACAGGGTCTCTGTTGCCCAGACTAGAGTGGGAGGCACCTCCAACCGAGATCTCTTGGGCTCAAGTGTTCCTCTTTTTATTTTTTGATTTTTTGAGACCCACTCTTGTTTCGTTGGGAGTGCGGTAGCAGGAACTCTGCTCACCGCAAACTCCACCTCTCAGGTTCCAGTGTTTCTCCCACCTCAGCCTGCCGAATGGTTGGGAGTTCAGGTGCCTGCCATCATATCTTGCTAATTACTATTATTTTTTTTCTTTTTTGAGGCACAGTTTCACTCTTGTTGCCCAGGCTGGAGTGCAGTGGTGCGATCTAGGCTCACCGCAACATCCGCCTCCCGGGTTCAAGTGATTCTCCTGCCTCAGCCTGCCAGGTAGCTGGGATTACAGGTGCCTACCACCACGCCCAGCTAATTTTTGTGTTTTCACCTAAACCTGCTGAATTAGTGTCTACAGGCATGCACCACCACACCTGGCTCACTTTTGTATTTTTTTCTACACATGGGGTTACACCATGTTGCCGGGGTCTCAAACTCCTGAGCTCAGGTGATCCTCTCGTCTCAGCCCCTAAAGTGCTGGGATTAGAGGTGTGAGCCACCGCACCCCAGCCATACTTGTGTATTTCTGTTCAAATTTTATTGAGGAGTTTTTACCGCCTAGCCTGTGGTCTATCCTGGAGAGTGTTTGTGTGTGCGACAATGTATATTCTTCAACATCGTAGATTCCATTTTGGAGGCTCCCATCGGGACTGTGGGTCCCTGTGCTGGAACTCGAGTGAACACTTGGCTCAAAATCCATTGCTGTTCTCTAGAGATCTGTAGGGTCCAGCCCTGCTGGGCCTGTGGGTTTTTCTCTTCGTGAGCAGATAGGAGAGATTGTAGAAATAAAGACACAAGACAAAGAGAGAGAAGAAAAGACAGCTGGGCCTGGGGGACCACTACCACCAAGACGTGGAGACCGGTAGTGGCCCCGAATGCCTGGCCGCGCCGTTTTTTGTTGTATACAAGGCAAAAGGGCAGGGTGAGAAGTGTGAGTCTTCTCTAATGACAGGTGAGATGACGCGAGTCACGTGTCCACCGGACAGGGGGCCCTTCCCTATTTGGTAGCTTAGGCGGAGAGAGAGAGGGGACAGCTTACGTCATTATTTCTTCTATGTATTTCTCGGAGAGATCAAAGACTTTAATACTTTCACTTATTCTGCAACTGTTATCTAGAAGGCGGAGCCAGGTGTGCAGAGCGGAACATGAAAGTGGACCAGGAGTGTGACCGCTGAAGCACAGCGTCACAGGGAGACGTTTAGGCCACCAGACGGCTGCGGGCGGGCTTGACTGATGTCAGGCTTTCCACAAGAGGTGGTGGAACAGAGGCTTCTCTAACTCCCCTGGAGAAAGGGAGACTCTCTTTCCCAGTCTGCTAAGTAACGGGGGCCTTCCCAGGCACTGGCGCCACCGCTGTGCTAAGCAACGGGTGCCTTCTCACTGGCGTTACCGCTAGACCAGGGAGCCCTCTAGTGGCCGTGTCCGGGCATGATCGAGGTCTCACACTTCTGTCTTCTGGTCACTTCTCACCGTGTCCTTTCAGCTCCTATCTCCGTATGGCCTGGTTTTTCGTAGGTTATGATTGTAGAACAAAGATTATTATAATATTGGAATAAAGAGTAATGCTACAAACTAATGATTAATAATATTCATATATAATCATATCTATCATCTATTTCTAGTATAACTATTCTTATTCTATATATTTTCTTTATTATACTAGGACGGCTTGTGGTGAGTTTCTTTATTATACTGGAACAGCTTGTGCCTTCGGTCTCTTGCCTCGGCACCTGGGTGGCTTGCGACCCACAGAAATCCTGCCCATTTCTCTTGGTTAAACATAACGTATTTCTAGTAGGTATTGCTTCTTCTTTCCAGAGACAAAACTCAGGAGGATTGTGCTATGATAAACAAGGCTAACCTGCTGATTCTCTGAAGCAAGGAACTGGAGATGGTCCTTCTAAGGGTTTATATTCTGGATTCCAGGAAACATGCAAACAGGACCAATAAATGCATCTTTATTTTGGTGCCCATTTTGACCTGGTCAAGAGAATTCCAACAAAAAATCCACGGTGTTGGAGCAAGATCTCAGGCTGTGACCATCTAGAGGTAAGAAGCACTTTCTGTTGTCTTAAAGAAAAGAAAGTGCTTTTTTTTTTTTTTTTTTGAAACAATGTCTCGCTCTGTCGCCCAGGCTGGAATGCAGTGGCGCGATCTCGGCTCACTGCAAGCTCCGCCTCCCGGGTTCACGCCATTCTCCTGCCTCAGCCTCCTGCGTAGCTGGGACTACAGGCGCCCGCCACCAAGCCCAGCTAATTTTTTGTATTTTTAGTAGAGACGGGGTTTCACCGTGTTAGGAAGGATGGTCTCGATCTCCTGACCTCGTGATCCACCCGCCTCGGCCTCCCAAAGTGCTGGGATTACAGGCGTGAGCCACCGCGCCCGCCCAGAAAGTGCCTTCTTTCAGAGGGTTACGGTTTGAGAAAAGCAGCATTGAAGTTGACGCTGATCTTGGTAATACATTTGCAGAGCATGCTTATGGTCAGACATGGGTGATGGTGGGGTTTTGTTTTTGTTTTGTTTTTTATCTAAGACAGGGTGTCTCTGTTGCCCAGGCTGGAGTGCAGTGGCACATCCAACCTAGATCTCTTGGGCTCAAGTGATCCTCTTTTTGAAACAGAGTCTCACTCTGTTACCCTGGCTGGAGTTCAGTGGCAGGATCTTGGCTCACTGCAATCTCTGTCTCCTGGGTTCAAGCAATTCTCCAGCCTCAGCCTCCCGAGCAGGGCTACAGGCATGTGCCACCATGCCCGGCTAATTTTTGCATTTTTTAAATTGATTTATTTGTTTGTTTTTGAGGCAGAGTCTCGCTTTGTCGCCCAGGCTGTAGTGCAGTGGTGTGAGCTCACTGCAACCTCCACCTCCCATGTCAGCTTCCTGAATACCTGTTTCCAGGAATGCACCCCCACACCTGGCTAACTTTTGTATTTTTTGTACAGATGAGGTTTCACCATGTTGCCCAGGTTCTTGAACCTGGGCATGTTGCTGTTCTTGAACCACTGAGTTCAAGTGATCCTCCCGCCTTGGGCTCCTAAACGGCTGTGATTAATGGTGTGAGCCACTGTGCCCTACCCTTACTTGTTTGTTTCTGCTCAAATTTTATTGAGGAGCCTTTACACCCTAGTCTGTGGTCTATCGTGGAGGATGTTTGTGTGTATAACAATGTACATTCTTCAACATTTTAGATTCCATTTTGGATGCTCCCATTGGAACTGTGTGCTCCTGTGCTGGAACTCAAGCGACCACTTGGCTCAAAATCCATTGCTGTTCTCTAGAAATCCTGCCCGATTCTCTTGGTGAAATATAAGGTATGTCTAGTCGGCATTGATTTTTCTTTCTGGAGACAAAACTCAGGAGGGTTGCCCCTTGATGAACAAGGCTAACCTGCTGATTCTTTGAAGCAAGGAACTGGAGATGGTCCTTTTAGGGGTTTATGTTCTGGATTCCAGAAAACATGCAAACAGGGCCAATACATGCATCTTTATTTTTCTGCCCATTTTAACCTGGTCAACGAAAATTTCAACAAAAAACCCAGAGTGCTGGAGCAAGAAGATCTCATGCTGTGACCCTCCAAAGGGAAGCACTTTCTGTTGTCTAAAAGAAAAGAACGCACTTCCCTTTAGAGTGTTACCGTGTGAGAAAAGCAACGTTGAAGTTGGTGCTGATCTTGGTCATAACTTTGCAGAGCATGCTTATCATCAGACTTGGATGACGGTGGGGGTCTGTTTTGGTTTTGAGTTTTATTTTTTTTATTTATTTATTTTTGTTTGTTTGTTTGTTTTGTTTTGTTTTGTTTTGTTTTGCTTTTGAGATGGAGTCTTGCTCTGTCGCCCAGGCTGGAGTGCAGTGGCACGATCTCAGCTCACTGCAACCTCCACCTCCCAGGTTCACGCCATTCTTCTGCCTCAGCCTCTCGAGTAGCTGGGACTACAGGCGCCCGCCACCACACCCGGCTGATTTTTTGTATTTTTAGTAGACACAGAGTTTCACTGTGTTAGCCAGGATGGTCTTGATCTCCTGATCTTGTGATCCACCTGTCTCGGCCTCCTAAAGTGCTGGGATTACAGACGTAAGCCACGGCACCCAGCCAAGACAGTATCTATGTTGCCCAGCCTGAAGTGTGGTGGCACTTCCAACCTACGTCTCCTTGGTCAAATGGTCCTCTTTTTCGGGACAGAGTCTTGTTCTGTTACCCAGGCTGGAGTGCAGTGGCACGATCTCGGCTCACTGCAACCTCCGCCTCACAGTTTCAAGCAATTCTCCTGCCTCACATTCCTGAATAGCTGGGATTATAGGCGTCGGACACCATGGCTGACTAATATTTGCATTTTAAAAAAATTCATTTATTTATTTATTTTTGAGATGGAGTCTCACTGTTGCTCAGCCTACAGGGCAGTGGCAGGATCTCAGCTCCCTCCAACCTTTGCCTCTCAGGTTCAAGCAATTCTCGTGCCTCAGCCTCCTGAGTAGCTGGAATTACAGGCACCTGTCACCATGCCCGGCTACTTATGCTTTTTTTTGTTTGTTTGTTTTTTGGTAGAGAATGGGGTTTCACCATGTTGGCCAGGCTGCTCTGAAACCCCTGACCTCAAGTGATCTGCCTGCCTCGGCCTCCCAAAGTGCTGAGAATACAGGCCTGAGCCACTACGCGGAACCATCAACACCTTTTACTTTATGGAAATTATTCTGGCACTGGTTTATAGAACCTCACTAGGGGTCAGGTAGAGTCGAAAGGGACCTCAGTGTCCCTGGCAGATGGGCTGTGCACTGCTCAGCAAGAGCACGGAGGTGGAGTGCGTGGGGTTTGAGTTTTCATTGGGGAAATGAAGCTGAAATCTTGGGTGCATGACCAGGTCATATATGCAATGAGACGGGGTCTCACCATGCAGCCCAGGCTAAAGTGGGCTTAGATCCTCCTGCCTCTGCCCCGCCCCAGTCCTTAGTAGCTGGGACTACATGTGAATATTAACCCATGCACAGGCAAGAGGAAAGTAAGGATAGTTCTTTGGTTCACACCCGGCCCCCTGAGGTCAGGAATTCGATTCCAGCCTGGCCAACATGGTGAAACCCTGTCTCTACTAAACATACAAAAATTAAGGCCGGGCGCAGTGGTTCATGCCTGTAATCCCAGCACTTTGGGAGGCTGAGGCGGGCGGATCACAAGGGCAGGAGATAGAGACCATCCTGGCTAACACAGTGAAACCCTGTCTCTACTAAAAATACAAAAAAATTAGCCGGGCGTGGTGGCGGGCGCCTGTAGTCCCAGCTACTAGGGAGACTGAGGCAGGAGAATGGCATGAACCCAGGAGGCAGAGCTTGCTGTGAACCGAGATCGCGCCACTGCCCTCCAGCCTGGGCAACAGAGAGAGATTCTGTCTCAAAAAAAAAAAAAAAAAAGGAATTAGCCCAACGTGGTGTTGGTACACGCCTGTAATCCCAGCTACTCGGGAGGCTGAGGCAGGAGAATCACTTGAAGACAGGAGGCTGAGTTTTCAGAGCTGAGTTCGCGCCATTGCACTCCAGCCTGGGCAACAGAGTGAGACTCCATCTCAAAAAAATAAAAAATAGGCCAGGCGTGGTGGCGGATGCCTGTAATCCCAGCCCTTTGGGAGGCCGAGACAGGCGGATCACCTGAGGTCAGGAGTTAAAGGCTGGCTGGGCCAACAAGGCAAAACCTCGACTCTACTAAAAATACAAAATTACACCTGTAATCTTAGCTGCTTGGGGGGCTGCGGCAGAAGAATCTCTTGAACCCAGGAAGAGGAGATTGCAGTGAGACTAAATCACGCCATTGCACTCTAGCCTGGGCGACAGAGCGAGATTCTGTCTCAAAAAATAAATAAGTAGGGCAGACAGGGTGGCTCACATCTGTAATCCCAGCACTTTGGGAGGCCGAGGGGGGTGAATCACAAGGTCAGGAGTTTGAGACCAGCCTGGCCAACATGACGAAACCCCATCTCTACTAAAATTACAAAAAAAGTAGCTGGGTGTGGTGGCTGGTGCCTGTAATCCCAGCTACTTGAGCGGCTGAGGCAGGAGAATCGTGTGAACCCAGGAAGCGGAGGTTGCAGTGAGCCAAGATCGTGCCATTGCACTCCAGCCTGGGCGACAGTGCGAGACTCTGTATCAAAAATAAATAAATAAAATAAAAGTAAAAAAAATTAAATAGATAAATATGGGACCATTATGAATTTGGGTGTCACCTTTGTGTAGGGGTCATGGTAATCTTTGTTATTTCAATTTTTTTGTGCATACTGCCAAAGCAAGCACATATGTGCAGGAATTATACTTCCTGTGAGAATACAATATATGGAGCTTTCTTTTTTGTTTTTTTTTGTTTGTTTGTTTTTTGAGATGGAGTTTCACTCTTGTTGCCCAGGCTGGAGTGCAATGGCACAATCTCAGCTCATGGCAACCTCTGCCTCCTGGGTTCGAGCGATTCTCCTGCCTCAGCCTCCCAAAGTGCTGGGATTACAGACGTGAGCCACCATGCCTGGCCATCATATATTTTTATATATGTAATATCACGTACACACAAAATACTCTTCTACGCACAGAGAATAGTCTTGTATCACTTCAGGTATTTTTTTTGTTTCTGTGTGTGTGTGTGTGTGTGTGTGTGTGTGTGTGTGTGTGTTTTATTTGTTTGGTTGGTTATTTTCGAGACAAGGTCTGGCTCCATCACCCAGGCTGGAGTGTAGTGGTGTGATCTCAGCTCACTGCAACCTCCACCCCCCTGACCTAAGCCTACTGAATTAGTGTCTACAGGCATGCACCACCACACCTGGCTCACTTTTGTATTTTTTGTACACATGTGGTTTCACAATGTTGCTGGGGCTGGTCTCGAACTCCTGAGCTCAGGTGATCCTCCCATCATGGCCTCCTAAAGTGCTGGAATTAGAGGTGTGAGCCGCCACGCCCCACCTTTACTTGTGTATCTCTGTTCAAATGTTACTGAGGAGCATTTACAGCATAACCTGTGGTCTATCATGGAGAATGTTTGTGTGAGAGACAATGTATATTCTTCAACATCTTAGATTCCAGTTTGCATGCTCCCGTCGGGACTGTGTGTCCCTGTACTGAACTCGAGTGAACACTTGGCTCTCCATCCGTTGCTGTTGTCTAGAAATCCAGCCCAATTCTCTTGGTGAAATATGAGGTATGTGTAGTAGGCTTTGCTTTTTCTTTGTGGAGACGAAACTCAGGAGGATTCCTTCTTGATAAAAAAAAAAAGCTAATCTGCTGATTCTTTGAAGCAAGGAACTGGAAATGGTCCTTTTATTTTTATTATTTATTTATTTTAGGGGTTTATATTCTGGATTCCAGAAAACATGCAAACAGGGCCAATAAATGCATCTTTATTCTTGTGTCCATTTTAACCTGGTCAAGGAAAATTCCAACAAAAAATCCACGGTGCTGGAGCAAGAAGATCTCAGGCTGTGACCCTCTAGAGGGAAGCACTTTCTGTTGTCTGAAAGGAAAGAAAATGGTTCCCTTTAGAGTGTTACGCTTTGAGAAAAGCATCGCTGATCTTGATAATACATTTGCAGAGAATGCTTATAATCAGACGTGGATGATGTTGAGGTTTTGTGTTTGCTGTTTTGTTTTTTTTCCTAGAGAGGGTGTCTGCTGCCCAGACTGGAGTGCGGTGGCACTTCCAACCTAGATCTCTTGGGTTTAAGTGGCCCTCTATTTTGGGAAAGAATCTTGCTCTGTGGCCCTGGCTGGAGCGCAGTGTCAGGAACTCTACTCACTGCAACCTCTGCCTCCTGTGTTCAAGTGATTCTCTTGCCTCAGCCTCCTGAGCAGCTAGGATTACGGGCACATGCCACCACGCCCGGCTAATTTTTGTATTTTTATTATTTATTTATTTATTTATGAGACAGAGTCTCACTCTGTCGCCCAGGCTGAAGTGCAGTGGTGCGATCTTGGCTCACCACAACCTCTACCTCCCACCTCAGCCTCCTGAATAGCTGTCTCCAGGTGTGCACCGCCACACCTGGCTAACTTCTGTATTTGTTTTACAGACATGGTTTCACCATGTTGCCCGGGATCATCTTGAACTCCTGAGCTCAAGTGATCCTCCCGCCTCAGCCTCCTAAAATGCTGTGAGTAGAGGTGTGAGCCACCATGTCCCACCAGTACTTGTGTGTTTCCATTCAAATTTTATTGAGGAGCTTTTACAGCATAGCCTGTGGTCTCTCCGGGAGAATGTTTTTGTTTATGACAATGTATATTCTTCAACATCGTAGATTCCATCTTGGATGCCCTCATTGGGACTGTGTGTCCCTGTACTGGAACTCAAGTGAACACTTGGCTCAAAATCCATTACTGTTCTCTAGAGATCCAGCCTAATTCTCTTGGTTAAAGATAAGGTACGTAGGCCGGGCGCGGTGGCTCACGCTTGTAATCCCAGCACTTTGGGAGGCCGAGGCGGGCAGATCACGAGGTCAGGAGATCGAGACCACGGTGAAACCCCGTCTCTACTAAAAATACAAAAAAAAATTAGCCAGGTGTGGTGGCGGGCGCCTGTAGTCCCAGCTACTCGGAGAGGCTGAGGCAGGAGAATGGCGTGAACCCGGGAGGCGGAGCTTGCAGTGAGCCGAGATTGCGCCACTGCACTCCAGCCTGGGTGACAGAGCGAGACTCCGTCTCAAAAAAAAAAAAAAAAAAAGATAAGGTATGTGTAGTAGGCATTGCTTTTTCTCTTTGGAGACAATACTCAGGAGGGTTGCCCCTTGATGAACAAGGCTAACCTGCTGATTCTTTGAAGGAAGGAACTGTAGATGGTCCTTTCAGGGGTTTATGTTCTGGATTCCAGAAAACACACAAACTGGACAAATAAATGCATCTTTATTTTTGTGTCTGTTTTAACCTCGTCGAGGAAGATTCCAACAAAAAATCCACAGTGCCGGAGCAAGAAGATCTCAGGCTGTGACACTCTAGAGGGAAGCACTTTCTGTTTTCTGAAAAAGAAAGTGCATCCTTTTGGAGGTTTACTGTTTGAGAAAAGCAACCTTGAAGCTGATGCTGATCTTGGTAATAAATTTGCAGCAAATGCTTATAATCAGACTTGGATGATGTTGGGCCTCTGGTTGTTTTGTTTTGTTTTGTTTTTGTTTTCGAGGCAGAGTCTTGCTCTGTGGCCCAGGCTGGAGTGCAGTGGCGCGATCTCAGCTTACTGCAACCTCCATCTCCCAGGCTCAAGCAATTCTCCTGCCTCAGCCTCCTGAGTAGCTGGGATTACAGGCCTGTGCCACCATGCCTGGCTAATTATTTGTATTTTTAGTAGAGACAGGGTTTCACCATGTTGGCCAGGCTGGTCTCGAACTCCTGACCTCAGGTAATCCGCCCACCTCAGCCTCCCAAAGTGCTGGGATTACAAGCGTGAACCACTGTGCCTGACCTGTTTTTCTGTACGACAGGGTGTCTGTTGTCCAGGCTGGAGTGCGGTGGCACTTTAACATAGATGTCTTGGGCTCGAGTGGTCCTTTTTTTTGGTTCAGTCTTGCTTTGTGGCCCAGGCTGGAGGGCAGTGGCAGAAACTCTGCCACTGCAACCTCTGCCTCCTAGGTTCAAGCCATTCTCCTGACTCAGCCTCCTGAGCAGCTGGGATTACAGGCATGAGCCACCACACCCAGCTAATTTTTGTATTTTTATTTATTTGTTTATTTATTTATTTATTGTTGAGATAGAGTCTTGCTGTGTCTCCCAGGCTGGAGTGCAGTGGTGCGATCGTGGCTGACTGCAACCTCCTCCTCCTGGGTTCAACCAATTCTCCTGCCTCAGCCTCCTGAGAAGCTAGGATTACAGGCATGCACCACCATGCCTGGCTAATTTAGATTCCATTTTGGATGCTCCCATCGGGACTGTGTCCCTGTGCTGGAACTCAAGTGAACACTTGGCTCAAAATCCATTGCTGTTCTCTAGAAATCCAGCTCAGTTCTCGGTAAAGATAAGGTATGTGTAGTAGCCATTGCTTTTTCTCTTTAGAGACAAAACTCAGGAGGGTTGCCCTTTGATGAACAAGGCTAACCTGCTGATTCTTTGAAGCAAGGAACTAGAGATGGTCCTTTTAGGGGTTTATGTTCTGGATTCCAGAAAACATGCAAACAGGGCCAATAAATGCATCTTTATTTTTGTGCCCATTTTAACCAGGTGAAGGAAAATTTCAACACGAAACCCGGAGTGCTGGAGCAAGAAGATCTCATGCTGTGACTTTGCAAAGGGAAGCCCTTTCTGTTGTCTAAAAGAAAAGAAAGTGCTTCTCTTTGGAGTGTTACGGTTTGAGAAAAGCAGCATTGAAGTTGATGCTGATCTTGGTAATACATATGCAGAGCATACTTATCAGACTTGGACGATGGCGGGGTTCTGTTTTGGTTTTGCTTTCTTATTCTAAGACAGGGTCTGTGTTGCCCATGCTGGAGTGCGGTGGCACATCCAACCTAGGTCTCTTGGATTTAAATGGTCCTTTTTGGGGGCCAGAGTCTCTCTCTATCACCGAGGCTGGAGTGCAGTGACGCCATCTTGGCTCACTACAACCTCCGCCTCCCGGGTTCAAGCAATTCTCCTGCTTCAGCCTCCCAAGTAGCTGAGATTTACAGGTGCCCATCCCCAAACCTGGATAATATTTGCTTTTTTTTTTTTTTTTTTTTTTTTTTTTTTTTTTTTTTTAAGATGGAGTCTCACTGTCACCCAGGCTGGAGGGCAGTGTCACAATCTCGGCTCACTGCCACCTGCGCTTCCCGGGTTGAAGCAATGCTTCTGCCTTAGCCTCCTTAGTAGCTGGAATTACAGAAGCACACCACCACACCTGGCTACTTTTTGTATTTCATTTTTAGTAGAGAAGGGATTTCAGCATGTTGGCTAGTATGATATATATTTTGTCATATATATATAATCATATACACACAAAATACTCTTCTACACACGAAGAATACTCATATCACTTTGGGTTTTTTTGTTTATGTGTTTGTTTTATGTTTGTTTCTTTGTTTTTGAGACAACGTCTGGCTCGGTTGCTCAGGCCAAAGTGTAGTATTGCGATCTCAGCTCGCTGCAACCTCCACCTCCCACCTGTCTCCTGAATTAGTGTCTACAGGTATGCACCACCACACCTGGCTCACTTTTTTTTCTGAGATGGAATTTTGCTTTTGTCGCCCAGGCTGGAGTGCAATGGGGTGATTTCCGCTCACTGCAACCTCTGCCTCCCGGCTTCAAGCAATTCTCCTGCCTCAGCCTCCCAAGTAGCTGGGATTACAGGCACGCACCACCACACCTGGCTAATTTTTCTATTTTTAGTAGAGATGGGTTTCACCTTCTTTCTCAGGCTGGTCTTGAACTCCTGACCTCAAGTGATCCACCCGCCTCGACCTCCCAAAGTGCTAGGATTACAGGCGAGAGACCACCTAACTTTTGTAGTGTTTTTACAGACAGGGCTTCACCATATTGCCCGAACTGGTCTCCAACTCCTGAGCTCAAGTGATCCTCCAGTCTCGGCCACTGTCCCTCACCCGAACTTGTGTATTTCTTTTCTTTTCTTTTCTTTTTGAGACGGATTATTGCTCTGTTGCCCAGGCCGGAGTGCAGTGGTGCGATCTTGGCTCACTGCAACCTCTGCCTCCCCAGTTCATGACATTCTCCTGCCTCAGCCTCCTGAGTAGCTGGCACTACAGGTGCCCGCCACCACGCCCAGCTAATTCTTTGTATTTTTAGTGAAGACGGGGTTTCACTGTGTGAGCCAGGATGTTCTTGATCTCCTGACCTCGTGATCTGCCTGCCTTGGCCTCCCAAGGTGCTGGGATTACAGGTGTGAGCCACCACACCCAGCCTTTTTTTTTTTTTTTTTTTTTTTTTTTTTGAGATGGAGTCTCGCTCTGTCACCCAGGCTGGAGTGCAATGGCATGATCTCGGCTCACTGCAAGCTCCGCCTCCCGGGTTCAGGTGATTCTCCTGCCTCAGCCTCCCAAGTAGCTGGGATTACAGGTGCCCACCACTGCGCCTGGCTAATTTTTTGTATTTTTAGTAGAGATGGGGTTTCGCCAAGGTGGCCAGGCTGGTCTCAAACTCCTGACCTCATGATCCACCAGCCTTGGCCTACCAAAGTGCTGGGATTACAGGCATAAGCCACCACACCCAGCCTTCTGTATTTCTGTTCAAATTTTATTGAGGAGTTTTTATGTCCTAGCCTGTGGTCTATCCTGGAGGATGTTTGTGTGTGAGACAATGTATATTCTTCAGCATCTTAGATTCCATTTTGATTGCTTCCATAGAGACTGCGTGTCCCTGTGCTGGAACTTCCAGTGAACACCTGGCTCAATATCCATTGCCGTTCTCTAGAAATCCAGCCCAGTTCTCTTGGTTAAATATAAGGTATGTATGTCTACGAGGCATTGCTTTTTCTCTTTGAGAACAAAACTCAGGAGGATTGGTCTTTGATGAACAAGGCTAAACTGCTGATCCTTTGAAGCAAGGAAATGGAGATGGTCCTTTTAGGGGTTTATATTCTGAATTCCAGAAAACATGCAAACAGGGCCAGTAAATGCATCTTTATGTTCGTGTCCATTTTAACCTAGTCAAGGAAAATTCCAACAGAAAATCCACGGGGCTGGAGCAAGAAGATCTCAGGCTGTGACCATCTCGAGGAAAGAAGCACTTTCTGTTTTGTGAAAGAAAAGAAAGTGCTTCCTTTCAGAGGGTTACGGTTTGAGGAAAGCAACGTTGAAGTTGATGCTGATCTTGGTAATACATTTGCAGAGCGTGCTTATCATCAGACGTGGATGACGGTGGGGTTTTGTTTTTTATCTAAGACAGGATGTCTGTTCCCCAGGCTGGAGTGCGGTGGCACTTCCAACTTAGATCTCTTGGGCTCAAGTGGCCCTCTTTTTGGGACAGAGTCTCACTCTGTGGCCCTGGCTGGAGTGCAGTGGTAGGAACTTGGCTCACTGCAATCTCTGCCTCCTGGGTTCAAGCAACTCTCCTGCCTCAGCCTCCGGAGCAGCTGGGGTTACAGGCATGTGCCACCATGCCTGGCTAACTTTTGCATTTTTATTATTGATTTATTGATTTACTTTTGAGACAGCGTCAGGCTCTGTCACCCAGGCTATAGGGCAGTGGTGCCATCTCGGCTCACTGCAACCTCCACCTCCCACCTCAGCCTCCTGAATAACCATCTCCAGGCATGCACCACCACACCTGGCTCACTTTTGTATTTTTTGTACAGATGAGGTTTCACCATGTTTCCCAGGCTGGTCTCAGACCCTTGAGCTCAATTGATCCTCCCGCCTGGGCCTCCTAAACTGCTGTGATTAATGGTGTGAGCCACTGTGCCCTACTCTTACTTGTGTGTTTCTGCTCAAAGTTTATTGAGGAGCTTTTACATCCTGGCCTGTGGTCTATCCTGGAGAATGCTTGTGTGTGTGACAATGTATATTCTTCAACATTTTAGATTCCATTTGGATGCTCCCATCCGGACTGTGTGCCCCTGTCCTGGAACTCAAGTGAACACTAGGCTCAACGTCCATTGCTGTTCTCATGAATTCCAGGCCAGTTATCTTGGTTAAAGATAAGGTATGTGGGCCGGGCGTGGTGGCTCATGCCTGTAATCCCAGCACTTTGGGAGACCGAGGTGGGAGGATTACGAGGTCAGGAGTTCGAGACAAGCCTGACCAACACGGTGCAACCCATTTCTACTAAAAATACAAAAATAGGCTGGGCGTGGTGGCTGCACCAGTAATCTCAGCTACTTGGGAGGCTGAGACAGGAGAATTGCTTGAACCCAGGAAGTGAAGGTTGCAGTGAGCTGAGATCGCGCCACTGCACTCCAGCCTGGGTGACAGAGCGAGACTTCATCTCAAAAAATAAAAAATAAAAAGGTAAGTGTGGTAGACATTGCTTTTTCTCTTTGTAGATAACACTCAGGAGGACTGCCTCTTGATGAACAAAACAAGACTAACCTGCTGAGCCTTTGAAGCAAGGAACTGGAGATGGTCCTTTTAGGGGTTTATATTCTGGATTCCAGAAAACATGCAAATAGGGCCAATAAATGCACCTTTATTTTTGTGTCCATTTTAACCTGGGCAAGGAAAATTTCAACAAGAAACCCAGAGTGCTGGAGCAAGAAGATCTCAGGCTGTGACTCTGCAAAGGGAAGCCCTTTCTGTTGTCTGAAAGAAAAGAAAGTGCCTCTCTTTGGAGTGTTACGGTTTGAGAAAAGCAGCGTTGAAGTTGATGCTGATTTCAGTAATGCATTTGCAGAGCATGCTTATCAGACTTGGACAATGGCGGGGTTCTGTTTTGGTTTTGCTTTTTTATTCTAAGACAGGGTCCGTGTTGCCCATGCTGGAGTGCGGTGGCACATCCAACCTAGGTCTCTTGAATTTAAATGGTCCTTTTTGGGGGCCAGAATCCCTCTCTGTCACCGAGGCTGAAGTGCAGTGATCCCATCTTGGCTCACTACAACCTCCGCCTCCCGGGTTCAAGCAATTCTCCTGCTTCAGCCTCCCAAGTAGCTGAGATTTACAGGTGCCCATCCCCACACCTGGATAATATTTGGGTTTTATTTATTTATTTATTTATTTATTTATTTTTAAGATGGATTCTCACTGTCACCCAGGCTGTAGTTCAGTGGCTTGATCTCGGCTTACTGCAATGTATGCCACCCAGGTTCAAGTGATTCTTCTGCCCCAGACTCCTGAATAGCTGGAATTACAGGCACCTGCCACTACACCCGGCTACTTTTTGAATTTTTTTTTTTTTTTTTTTTTTTTTTTTTTTTTTTTTTTTTTTTTTAAGTAAAGATGGGCTTTCACCATGTTGGCCAGGCTGGTGTCAAACCCCTGACCTCAAGTCAGCCGCTTGCCTCAGCCTCCCAAAGTGCTGAAAATACAGGCGTGAGCCACGGTGCCTGGCCATCAACACCTCTTACTTCATGGAAATTTTTCTGGCACTGGTATAGAACCTCACGTGGGGTCAGGTGGAGTTGAAGGGACCTCAGTGTCCCTTGCAGATGGGATGTGCACTGCTCAGCAAGAGCACGGAGGTGGAGTGCATGGGCTTCAGTGTTTATTGGGGAAATGAAGCTGAAATCTTGGGTGCATGACCAGGAGATAAATGGCATGAGATGGGAGTCTCACTATGCCGCCCAGGCTAAAGTGGGCTTAGATCCTCCTGCCTCTGCCCCTCCCCAGTCCTTGGTAGATGGGACTCCATGTGAATATTAACCCATGCACAGACAAGATGAAAATAAGGACTGTTCTTTGGTTCACACCCTGCCCCCAGTTAAACATGTATTTTAGATAAACAATGTATTTGAAATGTCCTTGAACAACAAATGATTTGCTGTTTAGGTGCGGGCACCTTTTTTTTTTTCCCTAACTTTAAATATGGGACTAGTACAGGTACGGTGGCTCATGCCTGTAATTCCAGCACTTTGGGAGGCTGAGACAGGAGGATCACCTGAGGTCAGTTGTTCGAGACCAGCCTGGCCAACATGGTGAAACCTCGTCTGTACTAAAAATACAAAAATTAGTGAGACGTGGTCTTGGTACACGCCTGTGATCCCAGCTACTCGGGTGGATGAGGCAGGAGAATTGCTTGAGGCTGGGAGGCTGAGCTTTCAGTGAGCTGAGATCAAGCCTCTGCACTCCAGCCTGGGCAACAGAGTGAGACTCAGTCCCAAAAAAAGTAAAAAATCAGCCAGGTGCAGTGACACACACTTATAATCCCAGCACTTTGGGAGGCCGAGACGGGAGGATCACCTGAGGTCAAGTTCAAGACCAATAAGGCCAAAATGGCAAAGCTTCATCTCTACTAAAAATATAAAAATTAGCTGGGTGCAGTGGTGCACATCTGTAATTCCAGCTACTCAGGAGGCTGAGGCAGGAGAATCGCTTGAACCCAGGAGGAGGAGATTTCAGTGAGCTGAAATCACGCCATGGCATTCCAGCCTGGGCCACAGAGCAAGATTCCATCTCAAAAATAAATAAATAATAAAAATGAAATTAAATAAATAGATAAAAATAAATAGATAAATATGAGACCATCATGAATTTGGATGTCACCTTTGTGCAGGGGCCAGGGTAATCTCTGTCATTCCAATTTTTTTATGTGCACTGCCAAAGCAAGCACTCATGTGTAGGAATTATTCTTCTTGTGAGCATATAATATATGGAACTTTAAGACAGGGTCTCAAAAATATATAATGTATATTTTATCATATATTCTTTGTATATAAAATATCATATACACACAAAATACTGTTCTAAATACAGAGAATACTCTGATATCAACTTGGGTACTTTTTCTTTCTGCGTGTGTGTGTGTGTGTGTGTGTGTGTGTTTGGTTGGTTGGTTATTTTTGAGACAAGGTCTGGCTCTGTCACCCAGGCTGCAGTGTAGTGGTACATTCTCAGCTTACTGCAACCTCCGCCTCCCACCTAAGCCTGCTGCATTAGTGTCTACAGGCATGCACCACCACACCTGGCTCACTTTTGTATTTTTTGTACACATGGGGTTACACCATGTTGCCAGGGCTGGTCTCAAACTCCTGAGCTCAGGTGATTCTCCCGTCTTGGCCTCCTAAAGTGCTGGGATTAGAGGTGTGAGCCACCATGCCCCATCAGTACTTGTGTATTTAGGTTCAAATTTTGACGAGTTGTTTTTTTTTTTTTTTTGAGACGGAGTTTTGCTCTTTTTGCCCCAGCTGGAGTGCAATGGCACGATCTTGGCTCACCGCAACCTCCGCTTCCCAGGTTCAAGCGATTCTCCTGCCTCAGCCCCCCGAGAAGCTGGGATTACAGGCACGTACCACCACGCCCGGCTAATTTTGTATTTTTAGTAGAGATGAGGTTTCTCCATGTTAGTCAGGCTGGTCTTGAACTCCCAACCTCAGGTGATCCGCCCACCTCGGCCTCCCAAAGTGCTGGGATTACAGGCGTGAGCCACTGCGCCTGGCTTGATGAGTTTTTATGACCAAGCCTGTGGTCTATCCTGGAGAATGTTTGACAATGTATATTCTTCAACATCATAGACTCAATTTTGGGTGCGCCCATCGGGACTGTGTGTCCCTGTACTGGAACTTGAGTGAACACTTGACTCATAATCCATTGCTCTTCTCTAGAAATCCAGCCCAATTCTCTTGGTTAAAGATCAGGTATGTGTAGTGGGCATTGCTTTTTCTTTCCAGAGACAAAACTCAGGAGGGTTGCCCCTTGATGAAAGGCTAACCTGCTGATTCTTTGAAGCAAGGACCTGGAGATGGTCGGTCCTTTTAGGGGTTTATGTTCTGGATTCCAGAAAACATGCAAATAGGGCCAGTAAATGCATCTTTATTTTTGTGTCCATTTTAACTTGATCTAGGAAAATTCCAACAAAAAATCCACTGGAGCAAGAAGATCTCAGGCTGTGACCATCTCGAGGAAAGAAGCACTTTCTGTTTTGTGAAAGAAAAGAAAGTGCTTCCTTTCAGAGGGTTACGGTTTGAGGAAAGCAACGTTGAAGTTGACGCTGATCTTGGTAATACATTTGCAGAGCGTGCTTATCATCAGACGTGGATGACGGTGGGGTTTTGTTTTCGTTTTATTTTTTATCTAAGACAAGGTATCTGTTGCCCAGGCTGCAGTGCGGTGGCACTTCTAACCTAGATCTCTTGGGTTCAAGTGGCCCTCTTTTGGGGATAGAGTCTCGCTCTGTGGCCCTGGCTGGGGTGCAGTGGCAGGAACTCGGCTCACTGCAACCTCTGCCTCCTGGGTTCAAGCAATTCTCCTGCCTCAGCCTCTCGAGCAGCTGGGGTTACAGGCATGTGCCACCACGCCTGGTTAATTTTTGCATTTTTATTATTGATTGATTGATTGATTTTTGAAACAGAGTCTGGCTCTGTCACCCAGGCTGTCGGGCAGTGGTACGATCTTGGCTCACTGCAACCTCCACCTCCCACCTCAGCATCCTGAATACCTATTTACAGGCAGGCACAACCACACCTTGCTAACTTTTGTATTTTTGTACAGAGGAAGTTTTACCGTGTTGCCCAGCCTGGTCTCGGACCCCTGAGCTCAAGTGATCCCCTCACCTGGGCCTCCTAAACTGCTGTGGTTAATGGTGTGAGCCACCGAGCCCCACCCTTACTTGTGTGTTTCTGCTCAAATTTTATAAAGGAGCTTTTATGGCCTCGCCTGTGGTCTGTCCTGGAGGATGTTTGTGTGTGTGACAATGTATACTCTTCAACATCTCAGATTCCATTTTGGATGCCTCCATGGGGACTGTGTGTCCCTGTGCTGGAACCCAGATGAACACTTGGCTCAGAATTCATTTGCTGTTCTCTAGAAATCCAGCCTAATTCTCTTGTGCAAATATAATGTATATCTAGTAGGCATTGCTTTTTCTTTCTGGAGACAAAACACAGGAGGGTTGCCCCTTGATGAACAAGGCTAACCTGCTGATCCTTTGAAGCAAGGAACTGGAGATGGTCCTTTTAGGGATTTATGCTCTGGATTCCAGAAAACATGCAAACAGGGCCAATAAATGCATCTTTATTTTGGTGTCCATTTTGACCTGGTCAAGGAAGATTCCAACAAAAAATCCACGGTGCCAGAGCAAGAAGATCTCAGGCTGTGACCCTCTACAGGGAGGCGCTTTCTGTTGTCTGAAAGAAAGGAAAGTGCATTCTTTTAGAGTGTTAACTGTTTGAGAAAAGCAACGCTGAAGTTGATGCTGATTTTGGTAATACATTTGCAGAGCGTGCTTATCATCAGACTTAGATGATGTTGGGTTCTGTTTTTGCTTTGTTTTTTTTTCCATGACTGTATCTTTGTTGCCCAGGCTGGAGTGCGATGGCACTTCCAATCTAGATCTCTTGGGCTCGAGACGTCTTTTTAAATTTTTCTTTCTCAAGAGAGAGTCTGGCGGTGACACCCAGGCTGGAGTGCAGTGGTGCAATATCAGCTCACTGCAGCCTTCCCTTCCTCTCCCCGGTTCAAGTGATTCTTTCACCTCAGCCTCCCGAGTAGCTGGGATTACAGGTGGGGGCTACCACGCCCGGCTAATTTTTGTATTTTTAGCAGAGACAGGGTTTCACCATGTTGGTGAGGCTGGTCTCAACTCCTGTCCTCAAGTGATCCACCTCCCTGGCCTCCCAAGTGCTGGGATTACAGGCGTGAGCCACCGCGCCCGGTCTCAAGTGTTCCTCTTGAGTCAGCCTACCAAGTTTTGGGACTACATGGGGCGTGCCACCACACTTGGCTAAGTTTTTAATTTTTGATAGGAAGGGGGTCTGTCTTGTCCAGGATGGTCTCAACTCCTGAGCTCAAGGGATCCTAAAGGTGTGAACCGCCTTGTCCTGATGACCCATTTCAAACATAGCTGACGTGGCCAGGCATCATGGGGCACACAGTCCCAGCTACTGCAGAGGCTGGGGTGGGAGGGTCCTTTGATTTCCAGGCTATACCATGCGCTGATCACACCTTTGATCCCGAGTAGCTGGGATTACAGGCGGCCACCGCCACGCCAGCTAATTTTTATTTATTTATTTATTTTTTGAGACGGTGTTTCCCTCTTGTGGCCTAGAATGGACTGCAATGGCACGATCTCGGATCACTGCAACCTCCACCTCCCTGGTTCAAGCGATTCTCCTGCCTCAGCCTCCTGAGCAGCTGGGATTACAGGCATGCGTCACCACACCCGGCTAATTCTTTGTATTTTTAGTAAAGATGGGATTTCTCCATGTTGGTCAGGCTGGTCTTGAACTCCCAACCTCAGGTGACCCACCCACCTCGGCCTCCCAAAGTGCTGGGATTACAGGCATGAGCCATTGCACCCAGCCCATTTCATTTATTTTTATGTGTGCTGCCGAAGCAAGCATTTATGTGTAGGAATTGTTCTTCCTGTGAGCATATGTTGGCCAGCCTGGACCACATACCAAAATCCCGTCTTTTTAAAAACACAGATTACATGGCACCTGGCACCTGGTTCCAGAGACTTCATTTGGGTTGGTCATTTGAAACACTAGCCTCCCATCAATTTAGTGTAATCAATCCAAATCATGTGTCCTTCATGAAGAGGCTAAGAAAGCCTCCACGTCTATCCAGTCTATTTTGTAATCCCCAACGGATGTCAATATTAATAAAATTTCTTTTTTTTCCTATTCATTTGTGTCTTTAGTTTTTCTTCCCCCAACAATTTGCCATCATTTCTCGGAATAGACCTGCTTTCTCTGCAGGAAAGGTGTAGTTGATTCAACCCTTACCCACTAATGCCAACCCCAGTGAGTTCTTTTGACTACAGCTGCAGTGTTTATCCTATTTTCTGTGGGTAATGATTCCAAGGTACCATTCCACCGGGCACAACCTCGCATCTAAGTGTCAGTTGCTTGATAAGATGTGAAATGTTTGCTGGGGCTAATATAAGAAACTATTGTAGACAAGATGAATCTCAGTGGCAGTGATAAATGTCGCACGAGACAAAACCACAGATACTTTCTTTTTTTTTTTTTTTTTTTTTAGAAAGAGTTTCACTCTTGTTGCCCAGGCTGGAGTACAGTGGCACGATCTCGGCTCACTGCAACCTCCGCTTCCTGGGTTCAAGTGATTCTCCTGCATCAGCCTCCCGAGTAGCTGGGATTACAGGCATGCGCCACCCCGCCCAGCTAATTTTGTATTTTTAGTAGAGACAGGGTTTCACCATGTTGGTCCGGCTGGCCTTGAACTCCTGACCTCAGATGATCCTCCCCCCTCGGCCTCCCAAAGTGCTGGGATTACAGGCGTGAGCCACTGCGCCCGGCCAACCACAGATACTTTCACAAATGCCTTTAAGACCTTAGAAGGGGCTCCCTAGTAACAGATGGGATGCTCAGCAGCTCTTGTTGTTGCCATAGTGAGTGATGCCTGTTCGTCCAGCCCTCAACACCTTTTACTCCATGGAAATTATGCCTGCACTGGTTTACAGAACCTCCCTTGACTTGGGTTGAGGTAGAGCTGAAGGGGACCTCAGTGTCCCTTGCAGGTGGGATGGCACTGCTTAGCAAGAGCACGGAGGTGGAGTGCATGGGCTTTGAGTTTTTCTTGGGAAAATGAAGCTGAAATGTCGAGTGCATGACCACATCATAAATGCACACTTGATTTAATTTTTCTATTTTATTTTTATTTATTTATTTTGAGATGGAGCCTCGCTCTGTTGCCCAGGCTGGAGTGCATTGGCCTGATCTCGGCTAACTGCAACCTCCACCTCCCGGGTTCAAGCAATTATTGTGCCTCAGCCTCCCAGGTAGCTGGGATTACACGCATGCTTCCACGCCTGGCCAATTTTTGTATTTTTAGTTGAGACGGGGTTTCACCTTGTTGGCCAGGCTGGTTTCGAACTCCTGACCTCAAGTGATCCGCCCGCCTCGGCCTCTCAAAGTCCTGAGATTACAGGCGTAAGCCACCTTGACCAGCCTAATTTTTCGATTTTAGAGACAGTAGTCTAGCTATGCCACCCGGGCTAAACTAGGCTTTAGAGATCTTCCTGCCTCTGTCCCTCCACAGTCTCTGGTAGTTTGGACTACAAATGAATATTAGCATATTTGCACTCTAGTTTGGAAGATTTTTATCACCCCAAAGAAGCTTATACCCGGGCCGGGCGCGGTGGCTCACGCTTGTAATCCCAGCACTTTGGGAGGCCGAGGCGGGCAGATCACAAGGTCAGGAGATCGAGACCACGGTGAAACCCCGTCTCTACTAAAAATACAAAAAAAAATTAGCCGGGCGTGGTGGCGGGCGCCTGTGGTCGCAGCTACTCGGAGAGGCTGAGGCAGGAGAATGGCGTGAACCCGGGAGGCGGAGCTTGCAGTGAGCGGAGATTGCGCCACTGCACTCCAGCCTGGGCGACAGAGCGAGACTCTGTCTCAAAAAAAAAAAAAGCTTATACCCATTTGCCTTCAGTACCCACCCCCCTCTTCCACTCAGACCCTGGCAACTACTCCACATCTCTCTAGCTCTGGATTTGCCTCTTGTGGGCATTTCATAAAAACCAGTCTTGAATGGGTACCCTGTTGTGACCACTTTTAATATAATGGGTTGGTCCTGGTTGTCTGCAGTGTGAATCTTAACACTGAAGGGTGGTCCCTGGAGGGAAGCAGGAGGCTGGGAGAACTGGGCAGAACATCCTTTGGGAATGGAGTGGGGCAGGCAGACCCTGATGTCTGGGAAGCTCACAAGGGTGGAAGACCCCATTTTCTCCCTGAGAACTGCAAGGTGACCCTCCTGGGGCACTGGAAGGAGTGAAGGCCTCTGGACTGGGAACACCAGGGCACGGCACCGGTGCAGGCAGGATGAGCCGAGGGGAAAGGAGTGCCAGGCATCGCTCTCTGGGGACAGTTTGGGTTTGATATGGACGGAGTCTGTGTCTTCTGGTAGAGAGGGCCCCTGGGATTTTTGCTCTGCTCCTGGCTGTCTTTCAGTCATGGAATCTGATGACGAAGGCTCCCACTCTGGGCCACTTCATTTGGTTTCTGGAGCCCAGTGGTCCTTTCTGCCTGGTCTCAGGATCTTTTGGGGAAATTTGGGACCTGGCAGGGCATCTGCACAATCCATAGAAATCCCTGAGAGTCACTTCCCTTTGCTGACATCTCCGTGTTCCTACCCATTGCCTTCCAAAAAAGACCCTTATCTGAATTGCCAAAGGGGGCTTCCCAGAGCAGAGAAACCCTGTTAAATTTGTATTTCAGATCAATAGCATATCTATAATCTACTTGAACAAGAAATGATTTGCTGTTTAAATGTGAGAAATTTTTTCCCCTAATTTTAAATATGGAACCCATCATGAATTTGGCTGTCACCTTTGTGCAGGGGCCATGGGAATCTATCATTCCATTGTTTAATGTGTGCTGCCAAAGCAAGCACTTAAGTGTGGGAATTATTCTTCACGTGAGAATACAATATATGGAACTTTATTACTTTTTTATTTCATAATTGAGATTTTATTGGTTGAAGATCGGTACAGATATTTCAATTTGTACACAATCCTTAACATACGTACCGAAAATCTAAAAAGCCATGTATTGTAAATCGTTTTGTTTTGTTTTTTTGAGACGGAGTTTCACTCTTGTTGCCCAGGCTGGAGTGCAATGATGCAATCTCGGCTCACCGCAACCTCCGCCTCCCGGGTTCAAACAATTCTCCTGCCTCAGCCTCCCAAGTAGCTGGGATTACAGGCGAATGCCACCATGCCTGGCTAATTTTTTTTTTTTTTTCTTTTTAAGTAGAGACAGGGCTTCTCCCTGTTGGTCAGGCTGGTCTCGAATTCCCGACCTCAGGCGATCTGCCTGCCTCGGCCTCCCAAAGTGCTGAGATTACAGGCGTGAGCCACCGCACCGGCCATGGATTGTAATTCTTCTACAAAGTTATTCCGGCGACTTTCCAGCTTAAAATTTGGAAGGACATTTTCCTTAAGAGGCTATCAAGTACCAGTATCTTCACATGTTGATCAGCTGTTACAGACGTCCCTCCAACTCACAACTGAATAGCATGTACACTACATATTCAGATTTTTCATCTTTCGCAGCGCAGAAACAAACTTATTTGGAAAACAGAACTACCACAATCAAAGATGTTGCGGAGTCCACACAATTCTAACAGGGAACGCCATGATTAAGGAGTGGTTTTCTTTTTTTTTTTTTTTTTTTTTTTTTTTTTGAGACGGAGTCTTGCTCTGTCGCCCAGGCTGGAGTGCAGTGGCGCAATCTCGGCTCACTGCAAGCTCCGCCTCCCGGGTTCATGCCATTCTCCTGCCTCAGCCTCTCCGAGTAGCTGGGACTACAGGCGCCCACCACCACGCCCGGCTAATTTTTTGTATTTTTAGTAGAGACGGGGTTTCACCGTGGTCTCGATCTCCTGACCTCGTGATCCGCCCGCCTCGGCCTCCCAAAGTGCTGGGATTACAAGCGTGAGCCACCGCGCCCGGCCGGAGTGGTTTTCTTTAGAAAACAATTCTAAAATACAGCATGAGAATAGAAGTAATTTAAAATGTTCAAGACATTAAATGCAGAGCTGATTCCATATTGCCATTTAATATGCTTTGTATTATAGGATATAAAAATGAACCCTGGCCGGGTGCATTGGCTCACGCCTGTAATCCCAGCACTCTGGGAGGCCGAGGTGGGCAGATTGCCTGAGGTCAGGAGTTCAAGACCAACCTGGCCAACATGGTGAAACCCCGTCCCTACTAAAAATATGAAAATTAGCCGGGCATGGTGGTGAGCGCCTGTAATCCCAGCTACTCCGGATGCTGAGGCATGAGAATCGCTTGAACCCGGGAGGCAGAAATTGCAGTGAACCGAAATCTCGCCACTGCCCTCCAGCCTGGGCGACAAGAACAAGACTCTGTTTCAAAAAAATAAATAAATAAAAAGTTTCTAGAAGTACTAAAAAACATGCATTTACAAAATAGTTGATAAAAAGATTCCTCTGGATTGTACAAGAAGGGAGACAGGGAGCACTGATGAGACGTGGTATATGGTGAATCAGACTGGGCATCAGAGGCTGGGCCTCCTCAGTTTTCATTTCCCCATTTTCTGCAGCTAAACCTTTAGTTTCTTGGTTAGCCACATCGGCCCGTTTTCCCTTTGCTCCGCTTTGCCCTTCTGATCACACTTTTTTGTCTGAAGATGTATCCTTCGCTGCTGCCTTTTTCGGCTTCATTTCCACTTTTTTTTTTTTTTTTTTTTTTTTTTTTTGAGGTGTAGTCTCACCCTGTTGCTCAGGCTGGAGTGCAATGGCGTGATCTCAGCTCACAGCAACTTCTGCCTTCCGGTTCAAGCGATTCTCTTGCCTCAGCCTCCCGAGTAGCTGGGATTATTGGCACGCACCGCCATGCCCGGCTTATTTTTGTATTTTTAGTAGAGACGGAGGTTTCACCATGTGGGCCAGGCTGGTCTCGAACTCCTGACCTCAGGTGATCCGCCCGCCTCAGCCTCCCAAAGTGTTGTGATTACAAGCGTGAGCCACCGCACCCGGCCTCGCTTCCACTTTTCAGGAGCAGGTTTAGCCGACGACCGCGCGATCTCCTCGTGGGCTCTTCCTTGGCGGCCCCCTCGGCGGAGCTGACCTTCCTCTTGGGCATCCTGGCGGCAGAGAGGGCGCATGCCGGCTGTCTGCGGGCCGCGGCTGCCGAGAGCCTTCGCGAAGCTGGGCTGCCTGGCCGCTGCGGCTCCTCCCGCCCCCCGAGCTGCTGAGACCCACAGCGGGGGCAGTGGGAGAACCGAATGGAACCCGAAACTTTCTTATTTTGAGACAGGATCTGGCTCTGTCACCCAGGCTGGAGTGCAGTGGCGTGATCTTGGCTCACTGCAACGTCTGCCTCCAGTGATCCTTCCACCCCAACCTCCCAAGTAGCTGAGATTACAGGCGCGCATGCCAGTATGCCTGGCTAATTTTTGTACTCTTTGTAGAGATGGGGGTCTCGCTATGTTGCCCACGCTGGTCTTGAACTCCTGGGCTCAAATGATCCTCCTGGCCTGGCTGGTTGTAACGCCAGCAGTTTGGGAGGCCACAGTTGGTGGGATGGATTAGCTAGCAACAAACATTCCAGGCAGAGAATGGTGCTCTCTCAACTCTCAGTCAGCAAGGGGCTAGTATATATTGAAGGGGCTCAGGGCATGTCACCCCAAAGTCATCACCTCAGCATATGGATTATTTGGAGCTGGAAGCCCGTGGGAAAAAGCAGATGCATCTGACCTCCCCCTTCCTTTTTTTTTGTTTTTTTTTTTCTGACCTCCCCCTTCCTACGTAAAAGTAGATCGTAAAATTTATCATGAGAAAAATGCCCTTCCTGCGCCAGGAAGAGAAGAATGTTCCTATCAGCGGATACCAGGAGTCCATATGCTAAACCACTCAGCTATTAACCTGTATCTTCCTTAAATTCCCCACTGTTTCCTGATCACTTCCCCTAGCCCAAGCCCCTTTGTCTTGTCACATCCCCACAATTTATCATTCTTTTTTTTTTTTTTGAGGTTAAGTTTCGCTCTTGTTGCCCAGGCTAGAGTGCAATGGCGCAATCTTGGCTCACTGCAACCTCTGCCTCCCAGGTTCAAGCGATTCTCCTGCCTCAGCCTCCCAAGTAGCTGGGGTTACAGGCTCCCACCACCACCTTCGGCTGATTTTTTGTATTTTTAGTAGAGACAGGGTTTTGCCATGTTGGCCAGGCTGGTCTTGAACTCCTGATCTCCAGTGATCTGCCCGCCTCAGCTTCCCAAAGTGCTGGGATTACAGGTGTGAGCCACCATGCCTGGCCATCGTTCTCTTTTTTGTTTTGTTCTGGTTGTTGTTGTTGTTTGAGACCGTCTGGCTTTGTCACCCAAACTGGAGTGCAGTGGCGCCATCTCAGCTCACTGCAACCTCTGCCTCCCAGGTTCAAGCAATTCTCATACCTCAACCTCCCGAGTAGCTGGAACCACAGGCATGTGCCACCACGCCCGGCTAGTTACAGGGTTTTCCTATGCTCTCCAGGGCTGGAGTGCAGTGGCACAATCATAGCTCACTGCAGTCTTCAACTCCTGGGCTCAAGCAATCCTCCCTCCTCAGCCTCTTAAACTGCTGGGATTACAGGTGGTAGCCATCATGCCCTGCCCCAGAGAAGTCTTTAGGCTTCCGCCAGGCACAGTGGCTCAGGCCCGTAAACTCAGCACTTTGGGAGGCTGAGGTGGGAGGATCGTTTGAGCCCAGGAGTCGAAGGCTGCAATCAGCTATGACTGCACCACAGCACTCCAGTCTGGGCAACAAAGTGAGACCCTGTCTCAAAAAATAACACCGTAGGCCCAGCACGGTGGCTCCTGCCTGTAATCCCAGCACTTTGGGAGGCCAAGGCAGGCAGATCACTTGAGGTCCAGAGTTCAAGACCAGCATGACCAACATGGTGAAAGCCCGTCTCTACTAAAAATACACAAATTAGCCAAGCGTGGTGGCAGATACCTGTAATCCCAGCTACTGGGGAGACTGAGGGAGGATAATTGCTTGAACCCGGGAGGCGGAGGTTGCAGTGAGCCAAGATCGCACCAGTGCACTCCAGCCTGGTTGACAGAGCAAGACCCTGTCTCAAAAAGAAAAGAAAAGAAAAAGAATACACCAGAAGGTACCCAGAGAGGCCAGTGTGGACATGTACAGTGAGCACGCAAGACTCTGGTTAGGGACAGGCGCAGTGGCTCACGCCTGTAATCCTAGCGCTCTGGGAGGCCAAGGCGGGCGGATTACCTGAGGTCAGGAGTTCGAGACCAGCCTGGCCAACATGGTGAAACCCCATCTGTACTAGCAAATACAAAAATTAGCTGGGCGCGGTGGCGCGTGCCCATAATCCCAGCTACGCTGGAGGCTGAGGGTGGAAAATCGCTTGAACCCGGGAGGCGGAGGTTGCACTGAGCCGAGATTGCGCCACTGCACTCCAGCCTGGGTGACAGAGTGAGATTGTCTCAAGAAAATTAACTAACTAACTAACTAACTAACTAAAGCTTGGTTACTAGCAGCATCGTGCCCTCTGCTGGCCGCGATGGAAAAGCGCATCTCGAGCTACTGCTATTTATTGAGTTTTGGAAGCTTGGAATTTGGATTCCATTTTGAAGTTCAATTTGGATTTAGGTCAAATTTTCCACCAGAGGGTGGAGGGAGAAACGTGGTGGCAACCAAAGGAGAAGCAGTGGGACGCAGCCAAGTGTCTGCGCTGTGGACATTTTGGGAGGTGGAATCACACGGACTCTGAGTTTGTTTGTTGTTTTTTAAATTATTTTGACCAGGAGCGGTGGCTCATGCCTGTGATCCCAGCACTTTGAGAGACTGAGGCGGGAAGATCATCTGAGCTCATGAATTTGAGACCAGCCTGGGCAACATAGTGAGACCCTGTCTCTAAAAAATAAATAAATAGCCGGGTGCGCGGGCTCACGCCTGTAATCCCAGCACTTTGGGAGGCCGAGGAGGGCGGATCACGGGGTCAGGAGATCAAGACCATCCTGGCCAACATGGTGAAACCCCGCCTCTACTAAAAATACAAAAACTTCGCCCTGTATGGCGGCGCGCGCCTGTAGTCCCAGCTATTCGGGAGGCTGAGGCAAGAGAATGGCTTGCACCTGGGAGGCAGAGGCTACAGTGAGCCGGGATCACACCACTGCACTCCCGCCTGGGCAACAAGAGCAAAACTCCGTCTCAAAAAAACAAAAAACAAAAAAACAAAAAGAATCAGGTAAGTCTAAGCCACACTGATGACAGCCAATTTTTGTGAACCAAGGGAGTGTCAATTCAAGAATTAACATAGATTTTGACTTTTGCTATCTCCTATGTGCCAAGCAAGATATAGGCTCTGGGGAATCAGAAACAAAAGAGACTCACTTGTTGCTCTCACAATACTCAGTACTTACTGAGATAAGGGCCAAGTAAAATGTCCTGTCTGGAATGCAGGCAAACCAGAACTTCAGGTCAGGGGACTTTTCCATTGAATTGTATGGAGTTGAAGCTCAAAAAAAATTTTTTTTTTTTTTCACATCACAGCATGGTTTATTATGTGATTTTTTTGCGCCACTGCACTCCAGCCTGGGCGACAAAGGAGACTCCGTCTCAAACAAACAAACAAACAAACAAACAAAAAACGTCAGTGATAATATTACTACCCACCACAGCAACAGGTAAGCTGTCCTTTATCTTTTTAACACGTTTCTTCATCATGTTTCTGGAAATTCATATATTTTAATTTTATGTTCTTGGATTACTTTCATTATCTGTTTTGTAAACTGTTGGCATTCCTCTGGTGTGAGTGTGTCTGCTTTGGCAATAAGTGGGATGATATTCACTTTTTCATGCAAATGTTTCATCAACTCAATAGCCAATGGTTTAAGTCTCAACAGAAGGCAATGTCAAGTAGTTACAAACATGCACTACCCAATCCTGCCTGAAGGTGGGAGTCTTCAGTTATGTAATGGTCCTGTTATCAGGCATCTGCCGTCTGTTCACTCGCGATTCTGCATTTAGGTAGTCCTCAAATTTACTATCAATGTAATCGATAACAGGCTGCCAGCAATTACTATTATCCACTGCATCTCCAAATCCTGGGGTATCAACTATTGTGAGCAGCAACCGAACACCACCTTCTTTGATTAAAACTTTGGATTGTTCCACCCAGGCTCAGGCGAGGCGAGTAGGAGGCCGGGGCTGCATTTGGCACTGGCCATTGAGGAGCTTCTGCGCGACCACGCGATCGTGCCAGCCAGGAGCCGACCGGTTGGCGCGCAGCGCCTGCTCACGCCGTCTGGCCCTTGCTGCGCCCGGCCCCGCAGTCCGAGAAGTCATAAAGCTCCTCCTGTAGCTTATGGGCGGCGGCTGCAGGGTCGAAGCCTCCGGACTCAGAAGGGCCAGCTCAGTGGAGGTTACATCCCGCCCAGCCGCCTGTGGCCACCCTTGAAGCTTCAAATATTAACGAATGGGCTGGGCGCGGTGGCTCACGCCTGTAATCCCAGCACTTTGGGAGACCGAGGTGGGCGGATCACCTGAGGTCAGGAGTTCGAGACCAGCCTCAACATAGAGAAACCCCGTCTCTACTAAAAATCCAGAAAAAAAAAATTAGCCGGGCGTGGTGGCGCCTGCCTGTAATCCCAGCTACTTGGGAGGCTGAGGCAGGAGAATTGCTTGAACCTGGGAGGCAGAGGTTGCGGTGAGCCGAGATCGCGCCATTGCACTCCAGCCTGGGCAACAAGAGCGAAACTCAGTTTCAAAAAACAAACAAACAAACAAAAATATTAACGAATGTATCTAAAATTCACTTTGCCTTTACTTTATGCATCCATCACATAGAGATCATGCAGCGGGCACCCACGATCGCTTTAACCATTGATCGTTTGCATTGGATCAACTAGAAATCAACTCCGATGAGAGTGCTGGGTCTCAGAGGATGAACATCTCACCCCCTGCCATACAGAGAAGTAGAAGGGGTGGTATTCCAAATTCATGGCCAGACTCTAAGTCCCAGGTACTATACTTCGTGGTCTTTCAACTCTCAAAAAGTTGTGTCTTGTTTTTGTTTTTGTTTTTGAGATGGAGTTTCATTCTGTTGCCCAGGCTGGAGCGCAGTGCAGTGATCTCGGCTCACTGCAACCTCCGCATCCCAGGCTCAAGCTATTCTCCTGCCTCAGCCTGCCGAGTAGCTGAGATTACAGACGCCTGCCACTACACTTGGCCAATGTTTTCCATTTTTAGTAGAAACGGGTTTCACCATGTTGGCCAGGCTGGTCTCGAACTCCTGACCTTGTGATTCGCCTAGCCTCAGCCTCCCAAAGTGCTGGGATTACAGGCGTGAGCCACCGCGCCCAGCTTCAAAAAGTTTGAAGCAGAGCTCAGAGGTCTTAACCATAGGCACATCTGAGGAGCATTTTTGAAACGGTTTCCAGCTTCCTCAATAGGAATGGAAGCCAAACTCCGAATGTATGGCTCCGTTGAGGAAGTCGAGAGCTGTAAGGAAAGCCAGGAACAGGGGCAAGGGAGAGATGCATCCCGAATGATCCTGTGCCAATTCTTTCTGGAATCTTTGATGTGATCTCAGCTGCCCTTTCTATACTTGACACAGTGACTGTGGCACCCACTGGTCTAGCTGTGGTCTACAAGGAACCCCCAAAGGGAAGGGCACAGTGAGCAGGGGTATCGGCCTGAGTGACAAGGATTTGAGAGGGCAGGTTGGATGCAGGGAGAGGACTGGCCAAATGCCATGTGTCCGGACTTAGACTGCCTGGTTCAAATTGGACTTCACCCTTTTTGACTTCATGATCTGGTACAAGTTAGATGAAAATGCGTTGCTCCCTTTCTAGTCTGTAAAATAATAATTAATTGTGCTCTAATAACTTTGAGACTATGCAGATGAAATGAAACAAGCTGCACAGATCACAGAGCTCAGAGCCTGGACTTTAGGAAGCCCTCAGTAAGGGTTCATGATGCCCTGGTGTCTGTCATCATCCTCTTTATCCTCATCATCACCTTCATCATCTTTTTGTTGTTCGTAGGAAATAGTTTAGAGAAACTCATTCCCTGCCATCATTGGTGACATGTCTATGAAAAGGACAACCAGTGGGGAAGGACGGCAAAATTTGGAGTAAGATTTCTGAGACCCCCACCACAACCAAGAACACAAACTCCACAGTCTGCTGAGCTGACAGTTTGCACATTGGTCTCCTCCCATCTCCACATTCTTGCGAAATGTGCTTCCCAGTCCAGTTAGCCAGGGTGAGAGCTGGGCCTGCAGACTCCAGAGATTATGTCCCCTCTGGGTTTCAGCGTTCCCATCAGTGAAACGGCTCAGCGATAAGAGACTTCGTGGTTGCTCTCCAACCTAAATACTCCCAATTAGTCAAGATTGTTTAAAAAATCAAGTCTTGGGCAGGCGCGGTGGTTCACACTTCTAATCCCAGCCCTCTGGGATGCCAAGGTGGGCAGGTCACCTGAGATCAGGAGTTCAAGACCAGCCTGGCCAATGTGGTGAAACCCCATCTCTACTAAAAATACAAAAATTAGCTGGGTGTGGTGGCTGATGCCTGCCCTCCCAGCTACTAGGGATGCTGAGGCAGGAGAATCGCTTGAAACTAGGACGCAGAGGTTGCAGTGAGCCGAGATCGTGCCATAGCACTCACTCCAGCCTGGGCAACAGAGCAAGACTCCCTCTTAAAAATAAATAAAGGCTTAGGCCAGGCGCAGTGGCTCATGCCTATAATCCCAGCACTTTGGGAGGCTGAGGCGGGTGGATCACCTGAGGTGGGGAGTTCGAGACCAGCCTGACCAACATGGAGTAAACCCCGTTTCTACTAAAAATACAAAATTAGCCGGGCGTGGTGGCACATGCCTGTAATCCCAGCTACTCGGGAGGCTGAGGCAAGAGGATCGCTTGAACCCAGGATTACAGGCGTGAGCCACCGCACCCGGCTACTTCTGGGCAACCTTTTTTTTTTTTTCTTTTTTCGCACTCTCAACCCAGCTTTTTGGGCAACCTTTTTAAGAGACCTTGTCTCCGCCGGGCATGGTGGCTCACGCCTGTAATCCCAACACTTTGGGATGCCAAGGCAGGCGGATCACGAGGTCAGGAGATTGAGACCATCCTGGATAACACGGTGAAACCCCGTCTCTACTAAAAGTAAAAATATTAGCCAGGCTTGGTGGCGGGCGCCCGTAGTCCCAGCTACTCGGGAGGCTGAGGCAGGAGAATGGCGTGAACCTGGGAGGCGGAGCTTGCAGCGAGCCAAGATCGCACCACTGCTCTCCAGCCTGGGCGACGGAGCGAGGCTCCCTGTCAAAAAAAAAAAAAGAGAGACCTTGTTTCTTCAAAACACAAGAGCAAAAATTAGCCGGGCCTAGACTAGGGTGGGACAGATTGAGGCCCGGAAGTCACAGCTAGGGTGAGCTCAGATAGCACCACTGCACTCCTGCCTGGGCGACAGAGCAAGAGTCCCTGTCTGGGGGGCAGGGGGTGGGGGAGGGAGAATTCAGCTGCAAAGAAGACACAGCAGCCTGCCATTAGCATTAGAACCCCAATAGAACCTCCTTCATTTTCCCATAGAAGTCCAAAAAACGCCCTTGTTTGTTAAGTTGATATATGTAAACCTTTTCTCCAGGTTGTGCCTTGAGGTTTGCATAACTGGGAACTCCTTCAAGCATCTGTAAATAAACCTTTTCACCTGTAGATCTCTCTATTTTCAGTTAATTTGCAGACCACCAACTATAGGACCCAAGTTGAAAGAGAAAACAATTTCTCTTCCCAGCATCCCTTTAGGATGCTTTTCATTGCTTCCCAACTGGAGGCCTCGCCCTTTCACCCACCTGCCCTAGTCCTCAGCTGCCTCCAGTTCTGTCCACTTAAATACAGACTCCCGGTAGTAGAGAACTTTTTATTTATTATTATTATTATTATTATTATTATTTTTGACACAGAGTCTTACTCTGTTGCCCAGGCTGGAGTGCAGTGGCACAATCTCAGCTCCCTGCAGCCTCTGCCTCCCAGGTTCCAGCGATTCTCCTGCCTCAGCCTCCTGAGTAGCTGGGATTACAGACACCCGCCACCATGCCCGGCTAATTTTTGTATTTTTAGTAGAGACGGGGGTTTCACCATGTTGGCCAGGTTGGTCTTGAACTCCTAACCTCAGGTGATCCTCGTACCTCGGCCTCCCAAAGTGCTGGGATTACAGGCGAGAGCCAATGTGTGCACGGCCCAGGTATTAAGGAATTCAATCTCTATTTCTCACCAATGAATTAGGCTCTGGAAGTTAGTAGATTTTAACAAATATTTGTTAAACTAAGTTCTTCTCAAAGGTCTTTAGGAATGCTCAGTAAAAGGGGACTCTGTAAACTAAAAACCAGTTCTGTTCCAGTAAATCCTCAACAGATGGAGAAAATGAGACTATGCCCCACCCCTTCCCCTTAGGGCTTCCACATTGATTAGAGGAGGAATTCTCCTTTTAATGACTGACTGAGCTATCACTGCTCTCTGTCAGTAAAAACAGCAGCAAAAAAAATTTCTTGGCTGGGCGCAGTGGCTCACGCCTGTAATCCCAGCACTTTGGGAGGCCGAGGTGGGCGGATCACCTAAGGTCAGGAGTTTGAGACCAGCCTGGCCAACACGGCATAAACCCCATCTCTACTAAAGATACAAAAATTAGCCAGGCGTGGTGGCAGGTGTCTATTTGTTGTACCTGAGCGAGTTAGAAAAACGCCACATTTTGAGACGAATTAAGAGTCCTTTATTAGCCAGCGACCGAGAGACGGCTAACGCTTAAAATTCTCTCAGCCCCGAGGAAGGGGCTTAACTTTTATAACTTGGTTTAGGAAGGGGGTGCGTCTAGTTAAAACAATTTTACAGAAGTTAAATAGTCAAAAAAGTTAAAAGGATAAATGGTTACAGGAAAGTAAACAGTTCCAGGTGCAGGGGCTTTAAGACTATTACAAGGTGATAGACGCAGGGCTTTGGGCGTTATCAATCCGAGGAATTCTTGGGGACTGCGGACTTAGCTTGCCACAGTATCTTATCAGTTAATTGCATTCTTGCATGTGCTGGGAGTCAGCTTGCACCAGTTAAGTCCTTGAGGAAGGGGCTGCCAGTGAAAGAGCCAAGATGGAGTCTGTCTGGCTCTGTTAGCCAAGGGAGAGTCAATTCAGGTGGAAACAAGGCTGGGTGATTAAAGGAAAGGGAGAGTCTAAAAACAGGGTTAGTAAAAACCAGGTTGGGCATTACACTATAATCCCGGCTACTTGGGAGGCTGAGGCGGGAGAATCGCTTGAACCTGGAAGGTGGTGGTTGCAGTGAGCTGAGATCATGCCACTGCACTCCAGCCTGGGCGACAGAGCGAGACAATGTCTCAAAAAAAAAAAAATTTCTTGTCCAGGCACTGTGGCTCATGCCTATAATCCTAGCACTTTGGGAGGCCCAGGCCGGCAGATCACTTGAGGTCAGGAGTTCGAAACCACTCTGGCCAACATGGTGAAACCCTGTCTCTACTAAAAATACGAAAAAGTTAGCTAGGCATGGTGGCAGACGCCTGTAATCCCAGGTCCTCGGGAGGCTGAGGCAGGAGAATCACTTGGGCCCGGCAGGTGGAGGATGCAGTGAGCAGAGATCGCGCCACTCACTGCCCTCCAGCCTGGGCAACAGAGTGAGACTCTAATAACAAAAAAGAAAAAGAAAATTCTGACATCAAGCTCATTGAAATGTATTCTTCCCTTTCCTCAGCTGCTGCCAAGGTGCTCGGTCCTTCCGAGGAAGCTAAGGCCGCGTTGGGGTGAGGCCCTCACTTCATCCCGCGACTAGCACCGCGTCCGGCAGTGCCAGCCCCACACTCGCCCGCGCCATGGCCTCCGTCTCCGAGCTCGCCTGCATCTACTAGGCCCTCATTCTGCACGACGATGAGGTGACCGTCACGGAGGATAAGATCAATGCCCTCATTAAAGCAGCTGGTGCAAATGTTGAACCTTTTTGACCTGGCTCGTTTGCAAAGGCCTGGCCAGCGTCAACATTGGGAACCTCATCTGCAGCGTAGAGGCTGGTGGAGCTGCTCCAGCTGAGGAGGAGAAAGTGGAAGCAAAGAAAGAAGAATCCGAGGAGGCTGATGATGACATGCACGTCGGTCTTTTTGACTAAACCTCTTTTTATAACGTGTTCAATAAAAAGCTGAACTTTAAAAAAAAAGAAAGAAACGTATTT